>NC_134216.1:41250921-41551447 GCF_965140235.1 Caretta caretta | reverse complement strand
CAAACTTCACCAGTGGACTTGAGACACATCATTTTGCAACCTCTTTCCCCCTGAGTTTTGTTTGAATCTCAGACTCAAAGCATAATGAGAAGCTTGGTAAACCCAGGATAATAGTATCTATACTGATCAAATTCACTTGGAAACTTCTGTCCCCTCATGCCTCAAAATTGACTGCCAGTTTTCCTGTAATCTGATGTCATTTTTGGCATACAGGAATCCATGGCATTTTAACACCTTTCCCTCCCACCCGTGCACTATGGGGCATCTCCTGACACTAGACTAAGTTAAGGCCCAAGGAATGCTAAAAACAGTGGGAGAAGCATAGTTTACATTCCCACAGCTACAGAACTTGGTGGGCTGGCAGGTTGTCTACACCGCAGAAGAGTCTTACTCCAGATTCAAGGGGCAGATGCCCAGAGATGGCTGTTTCAGTGACCGCTGTCTACATAGTCTGTAACCAAATTGTGCAGTTTCTTGAACTCTTTGGGATCTTTCAATTAAATAAGTGCCAACTGTCATCTTCATCATTATAAAGACCCTTTACAACATATCCATTGCACATACTAGGTGCACTAAATCTGCCCTAGCCTCCAATACAAGAGTGCTCCTTCATTAGTGCTCAGGAGGGACTGAAGGATGTAACTGCATGTTACAGAATATCTGATATGCCACATCTTTGCAAATGATTTGCTATGTTTGTTACTATAATTGCCCAAAGTAGAAATCTTTAGGCCTATGCTTCTTTTGCTATTTGATTTGCAAAGGTTGGGTGGTAGGATGTTAAGGAAACTATAAAAGCAAGAGATTCAAACTGTGATTCTCAAATATTATTCTCTACTTCAGTTAAATCTTGAATATTTTATCCTCTCTCAGATATCTCATCTTGTATTGCTGATCTTCACCTTAACTCAGCATGGCCAAGAGCGAGCTCATAGTCTCTCCTCCCAAAACTATCTCTGTAGTATACTATACTAGTGAACATTGTCACCATAATGCCATCACCCAGGTTTGTAACCTTGGGGATTAACTTGGCTCTGTTTCCCTCACGTCCAAGCCACGGCCACATCCTGTTGCTTTTTCTTCACAACATTTCAAAAAACATACCCTTTCCTTTTTTTCCTGATGGTCAAATCGCTTGCTCACAACCTAATCATCTACTGACTACTGTGACCACTTCTGCTCTCGGGTCTTCTTTTTAACAAGCTTACCACCCTCCAACCTTCCAATGCTGCTACCAAAATTATTTCCCTCACATGTTGCTTTGATGATGGTAACATGTCTTTACTTGTTCTGGGAGACACCAAGCATAAATCTGGGTTCAGTAGAAATAATAAATATTAAAATACTAGTATTCAAGTGTAGTGTGGGCTTATTTAAGGAAGCTGCAACTTGCAACTATCCTTTGGCTGAAATAGGGGAATGTTTTGTGGGTGTGCATATGGAGAGAGTTTTTTAATGACTGTGTGTGAACTAGTGTGTATCGAGATGAGAGAAAGGAGGCATAGAAGAGTGAGTGGATATCTTTTGTGTATACGCATAAAGTGGTTCGTTTAAATAACGTGTATGTAGAGACAATACATAGAAAGTCTATGTGTGTGCATGTGCACGCATGTATCTGTGTTGAAGCACTGAAAGACACCACTGGAAATATAGTTAATTTCTTCCTCTATTTCAAAGACTCCAAGCTTGTGAACCTGGTGAGTTGCACACTTTTACCCAGCAAGTGGCAGGAGCAACCACTGCACAGTAAGCTGAAAGTACACCAGGCTCAGTACAATGAGCCCGCATCTGGTTAGGCAACTTCCCCTAGGGGCATGAGCACCAATAAGGGTGCATTTCAAGGCATAGACAACATGCCTATTGGAAAAGTGGGGACCCCTCTTTTGGAACCAATATGGAACCAAGGCACAATATGGAACCAAGGTGCTCAGCAGCCATTATCTCTGAATATCAGTATGCCAGGAAAGCTGCAGAGCCACACAGTTTCACCACCAGCTACCCAGGAAGATTAACAGTGCTGTACTGAACTGAGTTCCCTCCCTAATAAGTCTAGTGCACCTTCCTCTGCTCTCAGGAGGGATTCTACTCTCATTCGGCTACTGGTTTATCAAGGCTCTTCATGTGCAAATTTAGACAGGGATATTACTTCAAGGCCTGGGCCCACCTTTTTTTAACCCAGTCCCTTGGCTCGTTTTGTTCTAATTCTTCCGCACATTATATTTGTTTCACTATGTTCTGTAGCACCTGTTACCATGGCAACAATTTATATGGTAAAAAAGAGCTCCATAATGTTTAAAGTTCTTTTGCAGCCACTGAAAATAAATCTGCCAGCTCAGTTTTTATTTCGGAAAATCTTGTGCTTCAGAACTCCCTGCCTTTAGGAGACACAGAGGTCTCAGTAGAGCAGGTCAGGTTTAGCCATTTATTTTTAGAACTGTAGTGAGACCAGAAACATGGAAGTAAACAGGTCATCAAGCTGATCTAAATAGCATAACCCTGTGACACTGGGAAATCTAATGGGTCTGGGGCACTTTATGATTGATTATTTTCCCTGTTTTTTCTTAAGGTGAAGTTTAACTGTTATTTTGAAGATGCTTGATTTTAAAGGTTTATTAAATTTACCTTAATATCTTCATTTACTTGCATTTATGCATTTTCCCATTTCACACTACTGATTTGAGGAATAAACCTTCTTCATTTGTGTGTATGTATCCTACTGCCCTCTACTGGACAGAATATGTCAGACCTGCTTTCTGGTTTACAATTTCCCTTTAAAGAACGAGATAACGTTTTTAGAGACTACAGGAGTATGTTCTATTTACCTTACTAGGAGTCTGATCCTGTGAGATGCTGAGTGCTTCTTATAAGATGTTTAAGGAGCCTTAAACTTCCCCTACCTTTTGTGAATGTTGAGAGCGCTCAGCAATTTCCAGAACGGACTCAGTACCTTGCAATATCAGGCCCCCTATGCAGCAGGATTGGTCATGCTAGTGCTTGTGTACAAGTTGTATGTGGGCATGGGTTTGGGATATGAAAAATTATGATTTCTGGAGCAGAATTCAGAGTTTATTTTATGGTAATCCTTTCTTCCCCCACTCCCTCACGACACTTTTAAAAATGGGGGACTTATAAAATGCAAAAATATTTTTTCATGTTTTAAGAGTAAATTACTTATTTGTATTATAATAGTACCCAGAGGCCCCAGTCAAGATCTGGGTCCATCATCCAAGGCATTGTACAAACCCATAGAAAGATATAGTTCCTCCCTTGAGGAGTTTAGAATCTACTCTGAGACAATAAGCAACAGGTGGGTGTAACAAACAATAGCAGGGATTGGGAGGAGGGAAGAAGAGGGTAACAGTGCTAAGAACTCTGGTTACATAGGCTAGTTGTGGCGCTGCTCCCTTTGAAGTGAACAGAAAGTTCCTGCTGAATTCAGTGGTGAGGAATCAAGCCCTAAGCGCACAAATTGAAGGTTCCAAGTAATTTTAAGTTATTTTAAATGATGAGATATTAACAAACAAGTAAGAGATCAGCAATCCCCACCGGCAAGGTACCTAGCCAAATATACTTTGCTTGCAAGTGAGCTTACATTTTGCCTATTTTGGGGGTCAATTGTCTGTTTTTCTCACAAACTTATCTGTTTTCACTAAGCCATACTTTTTGGGGGGCAAAACTAGGATAATTTGCAATATTCCAGCAAAATGTGCAAATGCTTAGTTTTTGTAATGAGTCACCCAAAATGTATCACTCAGCTGGAGTATTGCAGAATGTTATAATAAGCTTTAATTGTGAAGTTTCTCCATGTGTCCTGCTGCTATCCATCTTTAAGCTCGGTAGCTGGAAAGAGAGAGACAATAACAAAGTTTGGGTGTCTGAAAAAATACCACAGAGTGAGGCTAACAGGAGCCTTTCTACACTTTCACCCTGCTCCTCTCCTGCTCTACTTTCACTCTGCTTGGGGGACTTCTACCTCAGAAGAATGTAAATGACGTTATCCTGCAAGTAACATAAGTGGATTGGTCCCACTGAACTCAATGAATTACTCATGTGGGTGGTTGCAGAACAGGGCTCTAAGAATTCAGGGAGCAAGGGTAAATAGAGGAGATGAACAGAAAAGGGGAAGACAAACAGTAACAGGGAACAATCCTGCATTAACAGGCATGGGCAAGATTAATTAGGCTTTTTCAGCTCTGTTTGATTCTCTGTAAAAATTACAAATAACAAATATATTAAAAACGTGGCATGTATTTCAGCCTCTTTCTGTATATACTAATGTATACTCACTGGGCTGCTATCTTAATGAATTTCTTTAACAGCTGAACACGCTTGCTGAGTTGGGAGCAAAGACAAATCTCTGTGACCACCCAGAACTGGATTTCATTAAATCTTCTCAAAAACAAGTCCAAATTTGCTGTGGTCTTTTTAAAATTGTGCGTTCCAAATGTGTGGTAAATCAGCTCCAGCTAGGAGAGAAAAAACAGGGTTGGTTTTCAGATGTCTGTTTTTTCGGGGGGTGGAGAGGAGTAAGACGTCACTATTGATTTCTAAATTATTCAAGCTTTAAACTTGCTGTGCAGTAAATGTGTGCATGATACAGCTGGCAAGGATTCAGCTTGCATTGCAAATTCAGTAGACAACCACTAAGGCACATTAAAAGCATAAATATAGACTAGGTAGTAACAGTTTAATACCCTCAAGGAGACATATCAAAGTAATTCAATATAGAATGCAGTATTAGGCGACATTTCTTTTATATACTTTATATTTTTGCTGTGGCTGGAATAGTATTTAATAGTTTCAAGGCTTGCAACTGCTAAGGTTCTACAAGTTAAACTCAGAGAAAATCTGGCAAACAGTATCTGCATCTACACTAAATGTTTAATAATAAATACTGAGATGCTATTTAGATTCCCCATACCTCATGCACACAGTTGAAGAGCTCCCAATCATAAATTGTCATCTGGTAGGCTAGGTCTTTGGAGCTCATGAGTTCAAAAGTTCCTACAGTTCCAGCCGATGGGCCTTCTTGTTCTGGCAGTGGTGTCTGTGAATAAAAATAATGACACAAGAATATTTCAAAGTGCTAAATTGCACCACCAGTGCTTCGTCCTCTGCAGAACTCCTGATTTTTTTTTTCCAATGTCACCAATTTCTGAAGGGGGTTTCATACAGTGGAACTGCAGTCTGCTTTCAACTATAGGTAGCAATAAAGCCTCTATTATCAATTCCCATTTCTACATGCACAAGGATCCGAACCACAACATACAAGCCTAATGTTTTTGCAACGAACAGATTTTAATGATGTGAATTATTTCCTTTATTATAATTTAGAAAGCTGTAACAATCTAAGAAGTCATCTCATACTTTCTCTTTCAGTATACATTCAATATATTCCAGTCCTGGGATCATTATCGGACATTTGTGATGGTATAACTCCCAGTTGTGTTATTGGGAGTTTTAAATGTTCACAGAATACATTCCTTTGAGTGATTAAAGTATTAATTTTTAAACGGATTTTCATATAACCTAACAAAAGACGTGAGCTGCCGTTTTGCACAGAACACAAATAATTCTTAAACTAAATCTATTTAAAATGTGCGCTGGGATGATTCCATGTTTGGAGTCATCTACTGTATATATTAGGGCCAAACACTCTAAACCATCCATACAAAAATTATTCAATTGCCAAACAATATACCTGTGGCCAATTCACATGCACCTTGTAAACACATCCTGGGACTTCTGAAACAGTGCTTTCTGTGAACCTACATTTTAAATTGCTTTTGCTTCCAGGAGAGGGCAGTGTCGTTCACTTACAATTTTTTCTACAAATTCCTCCACACTGTGTTTAATTTTTAATGACCCTAATCTAATATGTTGAAGATTATGATAGAAAAATGTGCTGTCAACAGAACAGGTCACATTCTGAGTCCAACCTGAACCAGGGCTGCAAGATGAGGCCCCATATTTCCACAGACTATATTTCTGAACAAAAAAGTTAAGATTACTACATTCTTCTGCATTTACAAAAGAAATTATGGCTGCAAAATTTAAAAAAATAAATAGAGCTCTCTGGATTAATATACCAGCAGGCCCCTAAGTAATACATAAGTATAGTAAATTTATTTCTGCTAGAGTTGCTACTTTTTGTTCTCTAGGATAAACTTGCATCACAAACAACATAATGACACAATCACATCAAACTGATCCAAAATAATTTGTAATACACTACTGGCATTATGGCCCTACAAGCCTAGCTTTTCATTTTTACCTTCAGGAAAGAGTAACTTTTGCACAAAGTGAAATAGGTTTTTGTTCCTAGTCAGAGCACCCGTCCACACGATGAAGCCCTTTATTTCGACTTAAAGGGCTCTTAAAATTGATTTCCTTACTCCACCCCGACAAGTGGATTAGCGCTTAAATCGGCCTTGCCGGCTCGAATTTGGGGTACTGTGGACACAATTCGATGGTACTGGCCTCCGGGCGCTATCCCAGAGTGCTCCATTGTGACCTCTCTGGACAGCACTCTCAACTCAGATGCACTGGCCAGGTAGACAGGAAAAGAACCGCGAACTTTTGAATCTCATTTCCTGTTTGGCCAGCGTGGCAAGCTGCAGGTGACCATGCAGAGCTCATCAGCAGAGGTGACCATGATGGAGTCCCAGAATCGCAAAAGAGCTCCAGCATGGACCGAACGGGAGGTACAGGATCTGATCGCTGTCTGGGGAGAGGAATCCGTGCTATCAGAACTCCTTTCCAGTTTTCGAAATGCCAAAACCTTTGTCAAAATCTCCCAGGGCATGAAGGACAGAGGCCATAACAGGGACCCGAAGCAGTGCCGCGTGAAACTGAAGGAGCTGAGGCAAGCCAACCAGAAAACCAGAGAGGCGAACGGCCGCTCCGGGTCAGAGCCCCAAACATGCCGCTTCTATGATGAGCTGCATGCCATTTTAAGGGGTTCAGCCACCACTACCCCAGCCGTGTTGTTTGACTCCTTCAATGGAGATGGAGGCAATACGGAAGCAGGTTTTGGGGACGAAGAAGATGATGATGATGATGAGGTTGTAGATAGCTCACAGCAAGCAAGCGGAGAAACCGGTTTTCCTGACAGCCAGGAACTGTTTCTCACCCTGGACCTGGAGCCAGTACCCCCCGAACCCACCCAAGGCTGCCTCCTGGACCCAGCAGGCGGAGAAGGGACCACCGGTGAGTGTACCTTTTAAAATACTATACGTGGTTTAAAAGCAAGCATGTGAAAGGATTACTTTGCCCTGGCATTTGCGGTTCTCCTAGATGTAGTCCTAAAGCCTTTGCAAAAGGTTTCTGGGGAGGGCAGCCTTATTGCGTCCTTCATGGTAGGACACTTTACCACTCCAGGCCAGTAACACGTACTCGGGAATCATTGTAGAACAAAGCATTGCAGTGTATGTTTGCTGGCATTCAAACAACATCCGTTCTTTATCTCTCTGTGTTATCCTCAGGAGAGTGAGATATAATTCATGGTCACCTGGTTGAAATAGAGTGCTTTTCTTCAGGGGACACTCAGAGGAGCCTGGGCTGTTTGCCTGTGGCTAAACAGAAATGTTCCCCGCTGTTAGCCACAGGGAGGGGAGAGGGTTGAGGGGGTAGCCACGCGGTGGGGAGAGGCAAAATGCAACCTTGTAACGAAAGCACATGTGCTATGTATGTAATGTTAACAGCAAGGTTTACCCTGAAAGAGTGTAGCCACTGTTTTATAAAATGTGTCTTTTTAAATACCGCTGTCCCTTTTTTTTTCTCCACCAGCTGCATGTGTTTCAATGATCACAGGATCTTCTCCTTCCCAGAGGCTAGTGAAGCTTAGAAAGAAAAAAAAACGCACTCAAGTTGAAATGTTCTCCGAGCTCATGCTGTCCTACCACACTGACAGAGCACAGACGAATGCGTGGAGGCAAATAATGTCAGAGTGCAGGAAAGCACAAAATGACCAGGAGGAGAGGTGGCGGGCTGAAGAGAGTAAGTGGCGGGCTGAAGACAGGGCTGAAGCTCAAATGTGGCGGCAGCGTGATGAGAGGAGGCAGGATTCAATGCTGAGGCTGCTGGAGGATCAAACCAGTATGCTCCAGTGTATGGTTAAGCTGCATCAAAGGCAGCTGGAGCACAGACTGCCACTACAGCCCCTGTGTAACCAACCACCCTCCTCCCCAAGTTCCATAGCCTTCACACCCAGATGCCCAAGAATGCGGTGGGGGGGCCACCGGCCAACCAGCCACTCCACCACAGAGGATTGCCCAAAAAAAAGAAGGCTGGCATTCAACAAATTTTAAAGTTGTAAACTTTTAAAGTGCTGTGTGGCCTTGTCCTTCCCTCCTCTACCACCCCTCCTGGGCTACCTTGGTAGTCATCCCCCTATTTGTGTGATGAATGAATAAAGAATGCATGAATGTGAAGCAACAATGACTTTATTGCCTCTGCAAGCGGTGATCGAAGGGAGGAGAGGAGGGTGGTTAGCTTACAGGGAAGTAGAGTGAACCAAGGGGCGGGGGGTTTCATCAAGGAGAAACAAACAGAACTTTGACACCGTAGCCTGGCCAGTCATGAAACTGGTTTTCAAAGCTTCTCTGATGCGCACCGCGCCCTCCTGTGCTCTTCTAACCGCCCTGGTGTCTGGCTGCGCGTAACCAGCAGCCAGGCGATTTGCCTCAACCTCCCACCCCGCCATAAACGTCTCCCCCTTACTCTCACAGATATTGTGGAGCACACAGCAAGCAGTAATAACAGTGGGAATATTGGTTTTGCTGAGGTCTAAGCGAGTCAGTAAACTGCGCCAGCGCGCCTTTAAACGTCCAAATGCACATTCTACTACCATTCTGCACTTGCTCAGCCTGTAGTTGAACTACTGTCCAGGCTGCCTGTGTACGGCTTCATGAGCCATGGCATTAAGGGGTAGGCTGGGTCCCCAAAGATACATATAGGCATTTCAACATCCCCAACAGTTATTTTCTGGTCTGGGAATAAAGTCCCTTCCTGCAGCTTTTGAAACAGACCAGAGTTCCTGAAGATGCGAGCGTCATGTACCTTTACCGGCCATCCCACATTGATGTTGGTGAAACGTCCCTTGTGATCCACCAGAGTTTGCAGCACTATTGAAAAGTTTATGTACTCGGCGGTTTATGTACTCGGCGGCTTGGTGCTCCAGTGCCAAGATAGGGATATGGGTTCCGTCTATAGCCCCACCACAGTTAGGGAATCCCATTGCAGCAAAGTCATCCACTATGACCTGCACATTTCCCGGGGTCACTACCCTTGATATCAGCAGATCTTTGATTGCGTGGGCTACTTGCATCACAGCAGCCCCCACAGTAGATTTGCCCACTCCAAATTGATTCCCAACTGACCGGTAGCTGTCTGGCCTTGCAAGCTTCCACAGGGCTATCGCCACTCGCTTCTCAACTGTGAGGGCTGCTCTCATCTTGGTATTCATGCGCCTCAGGGCAGGGGAAAGCAAGTCACAAAGTTCCATCAAAGTGCCCTTACGCATGCGAAAGTTTCGCAGCCACTGGGAATCGTCCCAGACCTGCAACACTATGCGGTCCCACCAATCTGTGCTTGTTTCCCGAGCCCAGAATCGGCATTCCACAGCATGAACCTGCCCCATTAGCACCATGATGCATGCATTGGCAGGGCCCATGCTTTCAGAGAAATCATGTCCATGTCCTGATCACTCACGTGACCGCGCTGACGTCGCTTCCTCGCCCGGTATCGCTTTGCCAGGTTCTGGTGCTGCATATATTGCTGGATAATGCGTGTGGTGTTTAATGTGTTCCTGATTGCCAAAGTGAGCTGAGCGGCCTCCATGCTTGCCTTGGTATGGCGTCCACACAGAAAAAAGGCACAGAACGATTGTCTGCCGTTGCTCTGACGGAGGGAGGGGCGACTGACGACACGGCTTACAGGGTTGGCTTCAGGGAGCTAAAATCAACAAAGGGGGTGGCTTTACATCAAGGAGTATTTCAGGCAGGGCTTCACGGAGGGTTCCAATAAGAAATGGTGCACCTAAGTTATTGTTCTTATTGGAACAAGGAGGTTAGCCTGGCCTCTGATTGATACATGGCTAGATTTACCTCGCTGCACCTTCTCTGTGAGTGACTGCAGTGTGACCTAGAGGAATGAGTCCCCTAGACAGGGGAGGAGGCAAATGAGTACCAAACAAATCTGGTCTATTTCTTGTTTTGATCCACTCCATCTATCTTTTACATCTTTGGCTGGCAGCAGACGGTGCAGAAGGACTGCATGCCATCCACATCTCATGGCTGCTCAGCAGAAGATGGTACAGTACGACTGCTAGCCATCCTCATCTCTTGCCTGCCCGGCAGAAGATAATGCAATAGGACTGCTAGCAATCCATATCGCCTGCCTGCTCACCATAAGACAGTTCAATAGGACTGACTGCAGGACTAAAGAGAATGACCTGGTCAAGTCACTCCAAATTTAGTCCCTGCGCCCATGTCTGCCCAGGCGCTCCCAGCCAACGTGGCCAGGAGCACCTCGGACATGACGAGGACGGCTACCAGTCGTACTGTACCGTCTGCTGCCAGAAGGCAATGGATTGCTGCTACTGTGTAGCAATGTCGTACCGCGTCTGCCAGCACCCAGGAGACATACGGTGACAGTTACCTGAGCGGGCTCCATGCTTGCCGTGGTATGGCGTCGGGCACAGGTAACTCAGGAAAAAAGGCGCGAAACGATTGTCTGCCTTTGCTTTCACGCAGAGAGGGAGGGAACGGGGGCCTGACAATATGCACCCAGAACCACCCGCGACAATGTTTTAGCCCCATCAGAGTGCTCCATTGTGACTGCTCTGGACAGCACTCTCAACTCAGATGCACGATTGTTTGCCATTGCTCTGACGCAGGGAGGGGCGACTGAGGACACGGCTTACAGGGTTGGCTTCAGGGAGCTAAAATCAACAAAGGGGGTGGCTTTACATCAAGGAGTATTTCAGGCAGGACTTCACGGAGGGTTCCAATAAGAAATGGTGCACCTAAGTTATTGTTCTTATTGGAACAAGGAGGTTAGCCTGGCCTCTGATTGATACATGGCTAGATTTACCTCGCTGCACCTTCTCTGTGAGTGACTGCAGTGTGACCTAGAGGAATGAGTCCCCAAGACAGGGGAGGAGGCAAATGAGTACCAAACAAATCTGGTCTATTTCTTGTTTTGATCCACTCCATCTATCTTTTACATCTTTGGCTGGCAGCAGACGGTGCAGAAGGACTGCATGCCATCCACATCTCATGGCTGCTCAGCAGAAGATGGTGCAGTAGGACTGCTAGCCATCCTCATCTCTTGCCTGCCCGGCAGAAGATAATGCAATAGGACTGCTAGCAATCCGTATCGCCTGCCTGCTCACCATAAGATAGTTCAATAGGACTGACTGCAGGACTAAAGAGAATGACCTGGTCAAGTCACTCCAAATTTAGTCCCTATGCCCATGTCTGCCCAGGCGCTCCCAGCCAACGTGGCCAGGAGCACCTCGGACACGACGAGGACGGCTACCAGTCGTATTGCACCGTCTGCTGCCACAAGGCAATGGGGTTGCTGCTGCTGTGTAGCAATGCCATACCACGTCTGCCAGCACCCAGGAGACATACGGTGACGGTTACCTGAGCGGGCTACCTGTATGGCGTCTGCACAGGTAACTCAGGAAAAAAGGCGTGAAACAATTGTCTGCCCTTGCTTTCACGGAGGGAGGGAGGGAAGGGGGGCCTGACGATATGTACCCAGAACCACCCACGACAATGTTTTAGCCCCATCAGGCATTGGGATCTCAACCCAGAATTCCAATGGGCGGCGGAGACTGCGGGAACTGTGGGATAGCTATCCACAGTGCAACGCTCCGGAAGTCGACTCTAGCCTCGGTACAGTGGAAGCACTCCGCCGAGTTAATGCACTTAATGCACTTAGAGCATTTTCTGTGGGGACACACACACTCGAATATATAAAACCGATTTCTAAAAAACCGACTTCTATAAATTCGACCTTATTCCGTAGTGTAGACATACCCAGAGATTATCACAACACATTACTGTGTTACCATTACAAGCAGCTGGCCCTAAATACATTTTCCAAGGCTGGAGAAGAAACATTTAGACTTAGACACACAAGATATCTGTAAATTCATCCATTCCAGAATAACCCCCTTATTTTCACAAGGGGCTTGCCAGGCAAAACATCAACAAATTCACAAATTAGAAAGTGCATTCTTAAACAGTAAAAGGTGTTTCATTTTGTGGGATTCTGCTAGTTGTTAACACCATTCTTCAGAATACTGCAGGAATGGTCAATATGTAGACTTCTTTTATGGAGAGCTGAGAAGCAACTATAAGATGTGTAATGTCCTCTATTCCTCCTGAAGCCAACAGGAGCTGAGGACAGTCAGCACATCACAGGATTGGGACCTTGTCACATTTGAATGGTACAATAAAGTGTATTTGACATATTCAGTCCATCCTAGTGGAGATAGCAAAGATAGAAAAGGCAGCCAAGGACTGAAAATTTACAACTTCGTTTCTAAATCTAAAGCGGAAGCAAACTCAGATTTTGCAATATCTAGAAACGAAAAAAGACATACATACTAAGTAACTTGTTAAAAGCATACAGGAGGTCTGGAGTAATAGAGTTTATGCTGACATGGCTTGGCAATGACAGTTGTTTTTAATGAAGTAAAAGGAAAAAAAAGTACAGTCAAAATCAAACTCCATAAAAGCAGGCCCCATGGACATTGTTAAAGTTACTGTATGAACAAGTAAGCACTTATGAATAATTTTACTTAAGGAAAACCAGACTTTCTACTTAGAATATTTTCTGTGATTCAAGTTAGAATCATCTGTGATTTTGACACAGTATTTGGGGGGTCAGGCAGAGATGGGTTTAAAGCACTTACTGCATGAATCAAGTCTGTATAATATTTTAATTGATAACATCTAACTTTTATATATACAGGAATGCGGGGTGGGGAGAAGAGAATTCTATAATCAGATCTGGGTTATAATATGTAGTAAGCCTACATGCTTACTTCCATTTAGAATATTGGAGTCCAGATCTGCTGTGTGAATAAGAGAACAATTTTTGCCCTAGTTTAAGACGTGATACTATTACCCTGGTTTTTGATAAGGGCGCTCTTCCCACAGCACTGTGACAAAATTTTAGCTTTGAATCTCTCAGATGAGCTAAAACATTCAAAAGACAGAATGGGGCAAGAAACTTTTGAGCTTGTGTTCAAAATAACACAGTAAAAGCTGTGTTATCCGGCACTTGATCGAACAGAAAGCTCTATTAACCTGCATTTCTGATATCTCCCAATACAAATCTTCAGTCTAGTAACCGGAACTAGTATACTGCCCAGGAAGTTATGCAATTGAACATTCTGCACTCTATTTTTATGCAAAAAAGGCAGAAGACAAGTAAGCAAGCTGATATCAGGGATTTATTCAAAAAAGCAGTTTCCAAGATGTGTCATAGGGTCATTACTGATTCAGCCCACTCTCCTACACCTTCTACATCTACAATGATAATTGCTATTGATAATGATGACCCTGAGGCATGGCAAGATCCTGAAATGCCTTCTGAATCATCAAAGAAAGATTAAATTATGTTCACTACAGTTTTAGTGTTGTGTATTTTTAGTGATCTAGCTGTACGCCATGCACTGCACCTAGTGATATGTAATGTTATAAGATAACCTACTGTATAGAAAACTTTACCAGTATACACCTAAGCGCTTCAAGAAACCAAGCACTCTGCAGTGCAGTACTTCTACTGGATTGGTAATTTCCTGTATACTATTTTATACTTTATTCGTTTTTATTTTATTCTAATTCTTTGAAAATTGGTATTCCATTGGTAAGTATAACTCTTAGTTAGCCGGAATTTTTGAGTAACTTGCACCCCCCATTCCTCAACATGCAAGATAACAAAGCTTTTACTGTATCTGGAAAGTTAAGTTTGAAAGAAACTCTCTGATTTGTAATGCTGAGAACAGTATACATACATACCAGGGAATCAAACTGGTCTCGTGGGCAAGCGAACAGACGTCCATTAACACTGAGAGTTGTAAATGCTGAACCATCATTAGGTTTGAGCACCACCTTTTCTATAAAAATGAAAGCATATGATTGCCTATTAAATGCATGTGGAATTAACAGCAGCGACCTAACAACAACAAAAAATTAGTAAGATATGTGCATTACTTGAATGAGTGTAGCGAATGCCTTAGATACAAGGTAGATGACTGTAAGAACCCACTGACTGAAGAAAAGTGACATCAATATATAAAAGCGCAAAGCTCAAATGAAACTCCCATCGATCTGGGACATGGAATCCTAACCCCACAGACTGAAAACAAGAGTCAGGGATCATGCACAAGAGCAACCTTGAGAATCTACCACAGCACCAAAACCCAACAATAATTAAGGGCACAGATCACCATTCTCTGGGCAGAGAGAGATTAAATAGCTGTTCTTATTCCAAAACGGACTGGAAAGTCAGTAAGTAAGTGCATTCCACCAGGCCCTCGGGCAATTGTACTCAGCCCTCATTGTGGCAGTCCTAAAAATTGGGGTGCAGATCACAGGTAAAGAAGAGCTGATCAGCTGATTTATGAGTCACTCTCCCAGTGTATGCTAAGAAGGCTGCCTGCCACCCACTTCTGAAACAAAAAATGCTGCAACTGCAAAAAAGTGGAACAGGATTTGCGCCTAAGAAAGAACTTTCATACTAGTTGAACATGTATTAAAATTTATTGGAATAGCCTTTACCAAACTAGTATTGGTTTTGTGCTTTGTTTTAAATGAGAAGCATTAAAGATCATGCAAAAATCATACCTCCGCCTGAACTCATCTTTACTATGATCAAGCCTTCTCCAGAACCCAGTTTATCTGCTACCGCACTGATCACTTCCTTAACAGAGGCCATCACTGGCACGCGGATAGTAGTGTAGGTGTGGTCGATACAGTATACCTTAAACAGAACTAAAGACAAAAGAGTGCATTGTGACTGCCGTACATAAGCGAATGCAGTTTACAGTGCAAATTACTTGCTATACTTCAATAACGCATTGCTCACAGATATAACAAACACTAGCAGATCGCAACAACTTTATTTGGTACTGCAGCTCCAAGATTGCTAATTGTTCTAAAGTTTGACTAATTGCAATGACTGATTTGCAGGAACTTCTAGCAAATTATATGATATCAGAAATTCCAATGTTACCATATTATTCATAAAAGGCAGTATCACTTGGCGTTTCCTTATCTTTCAAGCCACTGGATAGTCAAATATTCAATAAGTGATTTTTATTTTGTAAGAAGTTAAGAAAAATTGGCTATGAATGCTCTATATACAATATAAAGAGTTTACATACTGTATTTACAAAACCAGATTTGATAAGAGATTCATAATCAAAATCAAGGCTTAATTTAAGCTGCATTGCATTTGTTCTAGTCCCCTTTTTTTAATATTTAAATGTGTTATTGAAAAATCAAGAATGTTTCAGAAAATGAAGGGAAATGCCCTCACAACAAATATACAATTGTAAAAAATTAGGGCTGTCAAGCAATTAAAAAAATTAATCATGATTAATTGTGCTGTTAAACAATAATAGAATAGCATTTATTTAAATATTTTTGGACGTTTTCAAATATACTGATTTCAGTTACAACACAGAATACAAAGTGTACAGTTCTCACTTTATATTTATTTTTTATTACAATATTTCCATTGTAAAAAAAAAAAGAAATAATATTTTTCAATTCACCTAATACAAGTACTGTAGTGCAATCTCTTTATCATGGAAGTTGAATTTACAACTGAAGTACAGAACTTAGAACAATGATGTATATGAACTTAGAATTATGTACAAAAAATAACTTAATTCAAAAATAAAACAATGGAAAACTTTAGCGCCTATGAGTCCACTCAATTCTACTTCTTGTTCAGCCAATCGCTCAGACAAACAAGTTTGTTTACATTTGTAGGAGATAATGCTGCCAGTTTCTTGTTTATAATGTCACCTGAAAGTGAGAACAGGCATTTGTGTGGCACTGTTGTAGCCGGCATCGCAAGATATTTACGTGCCAGATGTGCTAAAGATTCATATTACCCTTCATGATTCAATCACCATTCCAGAAGACATGTGTTCATGCTGGTGATGGGTTTTGCTTGATAATAATCCAATTGTGGACCAACACATGTTCATTTTCATCATCTGAGTCAGATGCCACCCGCAGATGGTTGATTTTCATTTTTGGTGGTTCGGGTTCTGTAGTTTCCACATCAGAGTGTTGCTTTTTTAAGACTTCTGAAAGCATGCTCCACACCTTGTCCCTCTCAGATTTTGGAAGGCACTTCAGATTCTTAAACATTCGGTTGAGTGCTGTAGTTATCTTTAGAAATGTCACATTGGCACCTTTGTCAAATCTTCGGTGAAGGTGTTCTTAAAACGAACATGTGCTGGGTCATCATCAGACGCTGCTATAACATGAAATATATGGCAGAATGCATGTAAAACAGAGCAGGAGACATACGATTCTCCCCCAAGGAGTTCCGTCACAATTTTAATTAATGCATAATTTTTTTAACAAGCATCATCAGCACGGAAGCTTGTCCTCTGGAATGGTGGCCGAAGCATAAAGGGGCATACAAATGTTTAGCATATCTGGCATGTAACTACCTTGCAATGCTGTGAAGAAGGCTAATGCGGGGGAAGAGTGAGGTGTGCAGTTAGCTGGGGGAAAGACAGAATGGGGTCCCTGCTTTTCAATTTTTGGGGGGGGGAACCCGATCCCACCAAAATTTGAGGAGCCTAGTATCTCCTTATTGTGATTTTCCATGCTGGAAAGGGAGAGGCGGCTGATATTTGGTCAAGGACGTGCAGATCTAAAGGAGGGCAAAAGAAGAGGGAGACCATGTTAATATAGTTTTAGAAGTGAAAAAGCCAAAACCCAGAGCTAGACTGTAATACGGCAGCCATGGCCCCCTGTCCCAGGGCAAAGTGCCCTAAAGCCAGCTTAACCAGCTTCCAGAGGACAGGGGCCTTCAGCTGGCACAGCACTGCCCTGTGGGCTCCTATGCATACAATCAGGAGACCAGTGCCTGAAGCATGGCTGAGGAAAGGCGGCATGGCCAAGATGTCTCTAAGCTCTTCTGATCCTTAGCTGCCATAATGGCACTTAGGGTCATAAGCAGCTGGTGCAACTTAGTTCAGGCTGTAAATTCTTCTGAGTTGCACCCAGGGGCTGGATTGGTGCAGATACATCCGAGGACTGGGGGGATGCAAGGTGATTTAAGGACACCTTTACACCCATTCTTCCTGAGCAGTGCTAAGTGTGCCTCAGCTGCGGTGTAGGTTCATGCCAAAGGTGCCAGTTAGTGCTGTTCCTGGGGTGCTTTAGCCTATGTAAGTAGACCACTTCTGCTGGCAGTGCAAGATGCATGGCTCCATCATTGAGGAGCCCCACTTTTCACTCTGCACAGTCATTCTTGCCGCTGTGCAGCTATTATAACTGTCCACACATCAGTCTCTGTCTCACTCACACCATTCATGGAATATGAAACAAAACTGAACTACAACCTTACCTGGCAACCGTTTTATTCCATTTTTAATTTTGAAAAAGTAATTTTTGTATTTTGAAATTTCTTATGGAATTCCTTTGCCCATTATCCAAATGAGAGTCCTGGGCAGAGTTGAATATAACACCACAGAGAATGCAAACTACTTCAGACTGAGCATATATAGCAGAGGAGCCATAGGAAAAATATGAAGGGTCATATCCTCAGCTGGGGTAAATTGGGGTAGCTCTATTGACTTCAGTAAGGAGGCAACACAGACAAATGAGATCAAGTTGTTGATCCATTAAGTATGTGATCCTGGCTCCTGCAGTGCCCATTCCTACTTCACAGGAAGGCAACTCCCTTTTATCAATAATGCACCTAGCCAACTGGCAGTGCTGGACATGGGCAGGGGGGAATTCCTTAGTGTTCTCTGTGGCAATCAGCAAATACCTTCAGCCATGAGAATTGATTACTCTAACCTTAGCATTCATAATTATAAATGTCATTACTCATAAATGGATTTTAAGGCCAGAAGGGACCATTTATGATTATATAACTTGACCTCCTGTATGAAACAAGCTACATAATTTCTCCTGGTAATTCCTGCAGCAAATCCAGTCAATTGATGGGCTAGAACACATTTTTTATCCAGTCTTGATTTAAAGGCTCCAAGTGATGGAGAATTGACCATATCCTTTAGTAACCTGTGTCAATAGGTAACTATCCACACAGCTAAAAACTTGTATCTCATTTCCAGTCTGAATATTGCTGACTTCAAATTCCAGCCATTGGATCTTGCTGTGTTTTTGTCTGATAGATTAAATAGTCCTCTAATATCAGATAACTGCTCCTTGTGTAGGTACTAATAGACCATCATCAAGTCACCTCAAACTTCTCTTCCATAAACTAAATAGATTGAACTCTAAGTTTCTCACTGCAAGGCATGGTTTCCAGACCATGAGTTACTCTTGTAGGTCTTCTCTGAGCCCTCTTCAACTTTTCGGCATCCATTCTAAAGTTTGGATACCAGAACTGGGTACAATGTTTCAGCAGTAGTCTCACTAATGTCACATACAGATCTAGTGCCACCTCCTTAATATTCTTCACCTTATACAGCTAAGGATTGTGGCACCCCTTTTTTGCTGTAGCTTCACACTGGGACCTCACATTCACTTGCTTACCAACAACGACATCCTTTTCAGATCACTGCATTCCAAGGTACAGTCTCCCATTCTATAAATCAATTTTTTGATCCTAGATGTACAAACTTGCATGTGGCTGTATTTTTACTATTATTGTTCATACAGTAATCCAAAGTGTCCCTTGACTGACAGAACAATGCTGGGTTCGAAGCTGGGGCAGCTTTTATTGTGAAGATAAATTTTAACACCCATTTGAAATGTTGACTAACAGCTGGGACAGGATTTATGGGATTTTTAAAATATCTTTGGTTACAATGGATAAACCACAGAGCCAGGTCTCCAATATGCCTCCACACAGAGGAGCATCTCCAGCCCAAGGTAAAAAGAAGTGAGTAGAGTGAGTAGAGCTGAGGCACTGATGTAAATTTTATCTTCAACGCTGCATGGGAGTCAAACTAAAGACAAAATGGTTCATGCGAGCAAACTAAAGCTTCTATTTAATAGGCCTTCCTGTTATAGGCCAGAGATCCAAAGCCTGCCTCTCCATTCTATTTACACACATTTTATGACAATGTAACTCCAATGAAATCTACAGAGTTACACCCGTGTGTAACTAGTGGGGAATAAAGCCCCCAATGTCATGTGTGTTACAGATCACTCATTGCACATGTACTACACACCTACATATTACTAGTGCTGTTTTTTAAACTACTTTGTTTATTAATTATTTTAAAAGAGTGTATTTTTGGGTCTGAGGAAGTTCTATTAAAATCAGTGACTAAGCACCACGTTAGGCGAAGAAATGCAAACATGTTTTTGCCCCAGATTTGTCAATTGTGGATACTTATGTTTATTTTGATCTCTGCCTCAGGAGTGATAAATTTATTACAAACATCAGAAAACAGAGTGCCGCAAACCCCTGTATGCTTATACTTACTTTCGTCACTCCCCCTGATCGGCTGGCGTTTTTGTGCTCTGTCATCAGTTGTGTTAAACTGCTGCAAAAGTATTTTGTGCTGCCAGAAACAAACAATCAAAAAACCCCATAATCATAAATGCAAGAAGAAACATGGAGTAGATCTAATTAGACATACTGTATCAAAGATCCAGGTGAGAAAGTAACACAAAGAAACTTGCAGTTTAATTCTTGAAAATATTTCAATATGTGTTGTTCTAATAAATTGTATGCTACTGAAGAGGAAAGAATGTAAGTCTTAAAGCGAAGCCTTTGTTTTAGAAGATTGCCAAATAAAGTCCATTTACCTTCTTTTGTGGTGCCTTAGTTTCTTCCGAACTATAGAAAGCAGAAAAAGCACACTGTGTCATTAAATATATTTTGGACAATATTCCCTACAATATATCAGTTTAGACATTGACCACTCTCCAAACTATTGTATTTAGGTATTCATATATGTTTTATACTAAGAAAATAAAGAAAGATTATCATAGTCTAAACTAGGATTGGGCAAATATTGCAAAAATTGTACACAAATATTAATTTGCAATTTTGTTCATAGCTTCATAGAATTTAAGGCCAGATGGAACAATTAGATCATCTAGGCTGATCTCTTTGCTTCAGTGGAATTTACAATTCCTTTCATATTCTTTCTGTGAACGTTTGTGAGTGAATTTGGTATTCACAAGAATGTTCATAGAGAGAAAAAGTGTCACATATGCTTGTCTGAACATGCATGCATGGAAGCATTTTTCTTTTATAGCAGCCATCTTGAAAGCTTCCCATGGACTTGGGGAACATTTTCCAGCCAGCTCTAAGATAGACATTTTTCACTGGGTATTTAGTTGTAAAATGAACCAAAAAAGGAAAGACCTTACATTTGTTTTACAGTCTTCTCTAGCTCTGAGAGTTGCTCTTTCAGTGCTGTAATAATTCTTGCATCATCTGATACAGATACATAAAATTCCTGTAAATGATACAGAACAGTCTTTGAACAATGAAACAATAGACGAGTTGTACCTAAAAGGATAAAGGATTAGTGAGCTTACATATGCTAGTTTACTGATTACTAAGAGTAAGACCCAGTTTAGTGAATAAGGGAACAATAAGATGCCCCACAACACTCAAATTCTGGCTTATTCCTGTATCCCTTCTATTTGTGTAACTCCAGCTGATTTAAATTAAAACTGCACAAACAGGAAGGAAGCATAATGGTAAAAATGTGAGACAGATGTGGAAGTGCTTTTTCTCGTTAAGCACTGCACTGCCAAAGCCCATACTCCACATTTTTAGAAGATCACAGAGAAAGATTATGGAATTCATTATTTTTTCACAAATAATGTGGTAACATAGGTAATTTTATACATAATGCAATGGAACACTGTTACAGTTAGGTCATTTTGTTTTAAAGGAGCAATCTCACTTTTGTTGTTGTTGTTGTTATTCCTTATATGACACTCCAAATGTACTGTGCACTGCAGAGCAAAAACAAAGGCATGGTACCTGCCCCCAAAGAGTTTACAATCTTCATAACAATTGACACTGTTATGGGTCAAATGCTGTAGCTGGGCCGTGTGTATGGGAGATAGGCAGGGACCTTGGAGGCAAGGACTCCAGTCTACAGCAGCCAGTGTGGCTGCAGGGCAGCCTCAGTTGGGGACAGAGTGGTCTTTGGCGTCACATCGTGACAGATCCTCTAGCCCCTCCCTGGCACAACCCAACAAGATTCAAACAAACCATCTACATGACAGGGTTTAGGAAGACCTTTGTGGCATGCAGAGGGTCTATTCTCCCTTGGCAAAATCCTGCCTCTCACCACTGCACAGCAGAACTACAATGGTTCCGCTGTTGTCAGAGCCCTCTTCACTGCGCGACAGAGCATCTTACAAATACCCCCATGGCAAGGATTTGTACCTGCTGGCTCTGTAAGTGTTGTGCATTAAAATAAAAACCAATCACGTGTGAACTCTGCAGCCAAAACTGAGAAAGAAAATACAAAGAGAGCTTTGCACTTTAAAATGATCTATGGCATCTACATACTTGTCAACAGAATTCTAAAGGTTGTGGACTGATGCAAACCCTCTTCGGTAGCTGCTCTTCAGTATAATGATACAATAGCAATCCCACTGTACCTCCAGAAAGGCTACTGCTGCTTCATCCTCTTGCAGCAGATCTCCATACGAAGCAGCCCACTGTAGAACCAGTCGGAGGACTCGCCTTTTATTAGTAAGTGCATAATCCATTTTCTCCTGCTCTGAACCTTGGGAAGGCTGGGCATGGTAAGTGCCAAGGTGTCAAGGAAAATATTTACTAGTTAAAATATCCAATACAGTAAGAACTGAGGAAACTATTATTTTCAGGGGCTTTCCAGCAGGAATTTCATGATCAGTGAGGTTGGAGGGTCAGATTTACAGACCGTTTTTGTTTCTTACCATATTGTAAAGGTATAATGAAGCCTCTCAGTAGCACTGTTCATGAAACAACAGAGGGCATTTTCTAAGGAATGTATCAAGAATCACAATCAGACTGCTTGTCACAGCTTTATAATGGAGCAAGAGAGATGACACTTAAGAGCCAGGGAAAAGATGGTGAATCATTTCATCTAAAGAGAACATTCAGTCCTGTTCTTTTGGTAGAATAAGAAGGAATCATGGAAATAAAAGAATAAAAACTTCCCCCCCCCTTTTTGGTTACAAATTATTTCAGCTTCTATTTGCAAGAGATTTTACCACCTGTTTACATGCAGTAAATCTTTGGTATTATTACTCTTATTTCTAATTTTATTACAGTATTCGCAGGAGTCCCAGCTGAGTTGGAGCCCCTTGTGCTAGATGCTATACAGACATCTGTTGAAAGATAGTCCTTTCTCTGAAGAGTTTACGATCAAAACCCCAGACAAAGGGTAGAAGAAAGGAAAAATGCCCATTTTATAGATGAGGAACTGAGGCATAGAGGAATTAACTGATTTGGCTACAGTTATTCAGGAAGTCTCGACTCTGCCACATAACTTAGCTGCGTATCATATCCTGTGCACAGCACATTGTGACATGCACTTAACACCATAAACAATAAAATATAAAGCTACATATTTAACAAAGGGTGGCTTTACTTTTTTAAATTTTTAATTGCAAAAACATGGAAATTAGATACAAAAACTTTTTTTGGAAAGGAAAAAAATGTAGAAAAAGATAAAGATAAACAAACTGCACCAAAGCACAGTTCCTGTGTGCACATGTCTTGTAAGTATCACAGAGGACAGCAAACCTCTGAAGTGCTCACTCCTGTACCTACAACTGTAATATAAAGAACGCTGGGCTTGTTTAAAAGACTGCACTGATGCCTCTACAAATCTATGGGGAGCAGACTAGAGAGCATGGGTTGGCCTGTGGACCCTCTCCCCAACCAGAGGGAGGAAGGTTCAAGAGATTTACTGAATCACGATTTTATTTTAGTAACATTAAGCCAATGCACCTCTGGTGTACCTCCACGGTAATGAGCAGATGTCCAATGGGGAGAATTGGGCCCACTCAGACTAGGTATAGGAAAACATTTTTTTTAAATATTGTATTGAGTCATATCATGCAGGATTAGATCAAATAACGGCAAATGTAAAGTGCAATATGTAATGGTATATAATTTGTGTACGCTGTAAATTCAATTGGCCTGAATGTTATTTAAAGGTTTCATTCAGCTTGACCTTAATCTCAGGCTGCTTAGCCACATAAGGGGCCTTATACATAAATAAATAAATAAATAGAAAGCACGTCCATGGAATTTGTAAACAGAAAAAGCTCCCTTTTCAGGTTGGAAGTTTGGGGCCAGGGAAGCTTTATTTCAATTTCCAGAAGGGAAAAAAAAGGGGGGAGGAGGAGGCAGTGAAGCTATCTACATGGTCTCACAGAATCTTATTAGAAGAGTCTGTCTCAGAATCACTACAAAGCAAAACAAATTTCACATATAATAAATACAGAGAGGTCTACTTTTCCATACCTTATGGGAGAGACCAACAGGACAGCTTGCTTGCCTCCTGGTTTATTACCTCTAGGAAAGGCAGGATTTATACAGTCTCCTTATATCCCAGCAGGCCTTCCCTCATGCTCGCACTACTATCCTGCCCTAAGGATTACATTTCCAAGCCTGTGGTGCTCTCCTGGTTCTGACAGATACACAGGCAGGACCCACCAAGAACCAACTTGGTCTCTCACCACTGAAGGGAGAGGGAAGTTCCAGCCCACCTCTGATTATACAAATCTGGGCACTAAAACCAAAAGCATCATCAGCCCACATGGCTTTCCCAAGACTTCTTCCTCTCCGTCAGTGACCTCATTTCTTGTCCCAACCGTCCTTTGTTGAAAACCTGGCATGGGGTAGTACTGGTCTCATAAATCTTAAATTGCCTGTACACCCCATTATAATCCTTCTGCTGACATTAATTCAGGTCTGATCCTGCTAAGGTTGCCAACTTCGTAATATTTAAAAACTGGACACTCCAGCAAGTTCCAGAACCTTCCCTTCCTCCCAAGGACCTGCCCCTGCCCCACTCCTTCCTCCTAGGACTCACCCATGCCCAGAGGCCCCACTCCTGTCCTGCCCCTTCCTCCTGAGGCCCTGTCCCTGTTTGTTTCTCTTTCCCTCTCCCTCCATCGCTCACTGCTTTTCCCTTCTTCCCCCCTCCCTGCATGGGTCAGGAGAGACTTGCCTGCAGAACCGGGGCTAGGAGCTGCAGCCACCTAATGCAGGTAGGAGGTGGCCCTGGCTAAGTGGGGGCCTGCAATGCCATGATGATGACTTGGCGCCTCCCCGCTTCCCTCTCCCGCAGTAACCGGACTTTGGGAGTCTGCTCAGTATATCTGACTGGACAGTCAGGTTCCTTTTCAACTGGACCCCTGGCCCTCCTAGATCCTGCTCCTGTTGAACTGAATAGGAATTTCATCATTGTCTTCAGTGGGAGCAGGATCAGACCCTTCATGCAATTTGCCTTGCCTCTCGTTGATTTTAGGTTAATAGTATAAATTGTGGGAGGAAAAATTGCTCCCAATAAACGGATGTTTGTGTGTGAATTAGGGAGAGAATGATTGTGGTGGTAACTTGGAGTTGCCTTCCTTGGAAGAATTTTTGGCCATGGCCTCCCCCACATATGATAGCTTTGATATGAATCTGGACATAGTGAACTTTAAGAATTCATTTATTTCCATTGTTTCAGCCAAACCAAAGACTGGGGTTCATTCAGGACACTGTTTCAAGAGTTCACCCAGGAGACTTCAAACTCTTCATTAGAAATCAAAAGGTCTATATTTCAATCTTTTCATTTGAAAATGACACCAAGGGCTCTTGGTTTTTTTTCACAATAAAGCATTATATAAATAAAGCATTAATTGGAAAAAAGACGGGCTTATGAACATGGAATTTTCTAATATCCCTCTGACCAAAAATACCCATAGAGATTAGACATTTCACTAGGATTATTCGGACAGTTATATGACTGCTAAGCTTTTGAGTATGAACAGAGATCTGCATTCTAATTTAGTTTAGAATGGATTTAACATGACTAGGGAAACAACATGTCAACCTATTTATGCGAGTGCTAAGTCCGAGGATCACAGGAAGTAAATAATATATTGCAGGCTATGCAGTCTAATGTTTCAGGCAGCAAATTTAACATTCCACTGAGTCATTTTCCTCATGCTGTTTCTACCTTTCAAACACTTATTATTTCATATATTTTTACCTACTTATTAACTGACTCACCACAGGCAACAATAATTTTTACTGCTCATTTGCTTATTTTTAATTTGGCTCACAATGGCTCCTTTATTAATGTTATCATGGTGCAAGTTAGTGAAAACCTCCTAATTCTACATGTTGTAGATGCATTACAGTTTGCAGTCAGAAACACAATATTATCTATTTTCGCAGTAAGTAAGTGTCAGATATGTAGTTAATTGTGAAACATGAATTAACACCAACATGGTTAAAGCTCTGTACTTAGATCTCAGTTATGTTGACAAAAGATATCGTTGCTAGGAAGCAGTAGCAAGTTTTGAGTCTGTTCTTCCATCTATACAATCAAAATTTAACTACACTAATAACTAATAATTGTGTAAAGCCAATGTGCATCACTGTGATGGAGTGTAAATTCTTGTTGATCTGATGGTAAATAAAGTTAACAAAACATACAATGTATTTTCTGTAGCTGCCCAATGTAAGTATAAGGGTCTAATGGCTAAACTGTTGTTGTGTTTACATGAGACACAGTTTTGATTGGATGATTACAGCTACTTTACACTTTTCATTGGAGGCTCAGAATCAGGTGAAATCAAAAACACCACCCTCCAGGCTCGTGAGTTCACAACAATTTATCTGTGCAGTGAAGAGCAAACTCTAAACAATCTGCTGAAAACTAAGTCACTAAGTTGTTGGTAAAGCCGGTAAAGTGCTTCAGGCGCGGAAGTCAGTGAAGCTGTTGACACTGGTGTAATATTCGAAACAAGATCCCTACATCATGATCACATTCTGGATGGAAGATTTTGTGAGAGTTTTTGAGAAGAGAGAGTTGAGAAATGAAGAGAGAGAAACAAACATGACTGGCCCCAACATAGAACTTCTAAAAGCTGTGTGTTTTCCTGAAGATTTTGTATTCAATTCATATTAAAAATGGTCCAAACCAAACTGCAATTATGAACAAATCCTGACTTTGGGATACCTGGACCTTAATGTTTGTGGCTTGAGCCCATTTCCTACATATATAACGTTTGTTTACTTGTGTGTGTGTATTAATATACATATATTTTGGTACCCATGTACAAACACACACACACGCGCGGATGCGAAAGAGAAACGGACTAGTGTTATTGGTTACTGTTTGGGAAGCTGCTGTTTTCTGGCTGGGAAGGTAGGCTCAACTGTCAGCCCTTCCTGGGTTCTGCACAGTCACAACCTGTAGGCCTCCCTGCTTTTACTGAGTGGCAATTCTCAGGGATTCACACTTTGAGTCTTCTGGATTTCCAGAAGTTTTATTGGCATCCCCAAGGACCCTATTTAGCCACATGATCTGCCTGTCACATGACTTTGCTAATTTTTTCCACCTGGGGAGGCAACCTAAGTGTGTCATGGATGGAGCTGTCCCGCCTCTCCTTAGAGAACCAGTCACCTGTTACATTCCCAGTCAGTTGACTTGTTTTCCACAGATTAAAGTCTTTGGATAAAGTGTGAATCCTTCATTATCTCAAACTCCTTCAGAACTGAATGAGGTATGAGATATTGATCAATGTTTGTTTCATTTTTTCTTAGGTGCATGATATTGATAATATGGTAATTTGTTCCAGCTTAATGCTGTACAATGCAAGTTTTAGTTTCCTTTTTGTTTATTCAGATACAATTTAGAATTCCTCACACTGCTTATTAAAATTTGCTGTAGATTATTATTATTGTTTATATTATGGTGGCTAGATGATTCAATCAGAGCGGAAGCTCTATTCTGTTAGGCACTCTATAGACATATAGTAAAAGAGAGTCCCCTGCCCCAAAGAGCTATAACAATCTGAGTTAGAGAAGATGCAACAAGTGGGTTAATGGAGTGATGGTGAGCAATATCCACCGGTGTAGTAAGACGATCGGTCACAATTATGTATAATAATGCAGATTTTTGGTTAATTCTCAATTAGTGGGTTCAGGGATGGTGAACTTCATTTTCTCCGTGTACTAATAATACCGGTGTTGCTGAGAGCAATATCTGCAAGGAGAAAGTTCACATTGTGGGGGGAGACCTCAATATTGATGCAAAATGTACAGCAATAAAATTAGTGTACTAATTTTATTTTAAGTCATGACAAACTTGTTTGCATCTGTAATGAATATTAAGATACAGCAATAAGAATGTCATAACCAAGATGCCTGGCTTAGCTAATTATGTGACAAAATGTTAAAAGATAATCAAAGAAATTCCAAAAGATTTCTGCTTCTAGCTCCCAAGGACAAGCAAACATCAAGCAGACAAACCATGTCAATTCTTTTAGGAAGAAACTTGATTGTGAAAGGAATGCAGGATTGTGTTACCAAAGCAAGCAATAAATCTACAGGTAAAGTGAGCCTATAACAACCCCGAATCCCCAATTTTCAAAGAAAAATCTGAGTTTTAACCCACACAAAGAATTCTAGAAATATCCCAATTGAAAATGATTTCTTTTGTAAACACATTAGAGTCTTCATTCATTCTTAAATGGTGTGAAATGTTTTACAGAAGAAACTGGTTACTTCAAACTGAAGTTTCCACTTAAAGGTGAAAACCTTTGTTGTTTCTCAAATACTTAAGGTTGCATAAGCTTCTTTTAATATGTATATTTGCAAATATTTTGTATCTAAATGCAATAACTGCCTGATATCATAATAATTGCCTGATATCATTGTTATATGACTAGTAAGATGTTTCATCTACTAATATAGGAAGGTCATTTGATGCCAGACTAATTACTAATGTAAGAAGCCATTTAACCATAGAATATTTACATTAATGGGGAAATAATTAATGAATTACTGGCAGTACACTATCAAACCCTCACTCAATGCAGGAAGACAAGAAAATTATCATTCCAAAAATTGCCATGTGGAGTCAGCAACTTCGGGTAATGACTTTCCAAGAGTTATTTAATTTTGAAAGATTATTTTGAGAACTGAAAGCTCTTATATAAAGAACAGGAGTGTTTGGACTTTTGGAAAACAGAATCTCATTTCCTGTCAAACTCTAATAAAAGTTTTAATAAACTCATAAAATGTTATAAGTTAAAAGAAAGAGTTAAAACTAAATGTAAAAGTTATCTGGATCTTTCCTGCCACAAGAAAAACAAAGGCAATTAAAGAAATGTTGCTTATTCATTAAACAGACTGCGTATTCAGGAGCTGGAACTGTCACATAAGCCAACCGCCAAGGCACAGAACCAATGAAAGAGTGGCAGCAACCAACTTGAATCTAAACTACCCCATTTGTCCCCACATGCTGTCGTTATCTGAATTGTTACTGTAACTGAGTCATTTGAAAAGTAAAGTAAAGTGATTAAAACTGATGACCAGAATTACATGAGAAATGTCCACACTTGTCACAGAGGAAATACAGAGTACAAACACTCATGAAATGTGTTTCTGCCCTTCCTGGCTTCATTGTTTAGCATCATTAAATTTAACTGAAAAAGCAATGTTCTGGCAAGAACTTCAGTCACCTTCTGAAAATAGAAAAGGAGTACTTGTGGCACCTTAGAGACTAACCAATTTATCTGAGCATAAGCTTTTGTGAGCTACAGCTCACTTCATCACAGTATGCATCCGATGAAGTGAGCTGTAGCTCACGAAAGCTTATGCTCAAATAAATTGGTTAGTCTCTAAGGTGCCACAAGTACTCCTTTTCTTTTTGCGAATACAGACTAACACGGCTGTTACTCTGAAACCTTCTGAAAATACAGTCAGATAAACCCTCTGCTACCTGTAATTAATATTCTCAGAATAAAATAATTATAACAAAGTGATTGCCATTAAAACAATCAACATTTGTCTACAGTTAACATACAACCACAGCTATTTCCTATTCCACGTATGGAGAAAACTGGCATTACAGATACCACTGTGTGGTAACATGGACAATGCTGACAATTTTAACGGCGACCACTCACCTACTCTAGGGATACTTTTGTTCTGATGTTTTAATTATTCTGCTTTCATTTTGCACAAAAAAGGAACTGCTGGCTGAAGCAACCACTGACTTTCATCTACTCCAGGTGCCTTAAGAGTTCAGCTATCATGCCAAAGGGATTGTTTTAACTTATAGGCACCTAATGTCTCTCAGTGGAATTCAGCCTGCAGGATAGGAAATCTCTAGCAGGAAAGACAGAGTTTTCAGGCTCTTTATTTCACCATAGTATGAATATGTACTGTGACACTATGCGCCCCATATTCACTATAATGATATGATTATATGGTTATAATATAATTATGACAGGTTTCAGAGTAGCAGCCGTGTTAGTCTGTATTCGCAAAAAGAAAAGGAGTACTTGTGGCACCTTAGAGACTAACAAATTTATTTTAGCATAAGCTTTCGTGAATGCATCCAATGAAGTGAGCTGTAGCTCATGAAAGCTTATGCTCAAATAAATTTGTTAGTCTCTAAGGTGCCACAAGTACTCCTTTTCTTTTTGCGAATATAATTATGATGCATCTTGTACAAAATATGTCATGTGAGGTTTCAATGGAAAAGTTATGGTTTGCTGAATATGATTATCCTATTTGTATGCATGTATCATTTTTGTATCTGGAGTTATGAATATTGACTATGCATCTGTATTTCAAATGTGTTTGCTCCTGGCTAACTCCCATAGGTCAGTTTACATCCAGTCTAGCCAGCACATTGTGAAGGGAATATCCAAGGTAATGGGCCATCAATGAAAACAATGGGACCTGGAAAAAGCTTATCCTCACCTGTGGACGCTTCAGTCAGCATATGGATAATAGCTGCCATGACTTACTGAAGCATGCAAGAGCATGTGACTAGATCAGGTGATACTGAATTCCATTTTAGCGCCTCTAGTTTTCCACAAACTATGTTGGGGGCTTGGCTTGAAACAAAGAAGTTCCCTCCATATGGAAAAAACTATAAGAGGGGGAAGTGACATCACCACTGGGCCTCACTCCCTACAACACAAACTCTGGAAACACCTTAGGAATAAAGACTGAACTGAGCAAGATGGGGTCCCAGGTGGGAAAAAAGGAAACCTGCCTGTATATGAAAGTTTGGTGGACTGTTTGTACTATCTAACAGGATGAGACACGGCTTGATTCAAATCCTATCCAGTTTAGAGAATTTAGACTGAATTTTTGTTTATTTCCTTGGTAATCTGCATGCTATTACTTATAAACACTTAAAATCTATCTTTCTGTAGTTAATGAATTTGTTTTATATTTTTTACCTAAAACAATGTGTTGTTTGAATTGTAAAGGGAAATCTGCGCAGGAATGGGGGCTGGTCCATTGTCCTCTCCACATCCAGGGAGGGGCGGACTGCGTAATCTTCTTTACTGGTCAGGCTTTTGACCAGGGTAAGACAGTGCAGCTCTGGGGTCCTAGGCTGTGGAGCTGGGGCAGGAGGGGCAGTGCTGGCTGTAGCCTCTCTATTGTTAGTTCATGAGAGGCTGAGGAGAAGCACTCACATAACTACAGGTGGGTGAATCCTTGTCTGTGTCAGTGTGTGTGTGACTGCAAGTCCTGGAGAGGATTGTAGATTGTCACAGCATCAGTGTGAGAGGGAGTCCAGGCTGGGGAGTCAGAGAGCTCAGTGGTACCCTGTCATAAATATAAAGGGAAGGGTAAACCCCTTTGAAATTCTTCCTGGCCAGGGGAAAGCTCCTCTCACCTGTAAAGGATTAAGAAGCTAAAGGTAACCTCGCTGGCACCTGACCAAAATGACCAATGAGGAGACAAGATACTTTCAAAAGCTGGGAGGAGGGAGAGAAACAAAGGGTCTGTGTGTCTGTCTATATGCTGGTCTTTACCGGGGATAGACCAGGAATGGAGTCTTAGAACTTTTAGTAAGTAATCTAGCTAGGTATGTGTTAGATTATGATTTCTTTAAATGGCTGAGAAAAGAATTGTGCTGAATAGAATAACTATTTCTGTCTGGGTATCTTTTTTGTAACTTAAGGTTTTGCCTAGAGGGGTTCTCTATGTTTTTGAATCTAATTACCCTGTAAGATATCTACCATCCTGATTTTACAGGGGGGATTTCTTTATTTCTATTTACTTCTATTTTTATTAAAAGTCTTCTTGTAAGAAAACTGAATGCTTTTTCATTGTTCTCAGATCCAAGGGTTTGGGTCTGTGGTCACCTATGCAAATTGGTGAGGCTTTTTATCCAACATTTCCCAGGAAAGGGGGGGTGCAAGTGTTGGGAGGATTGTTCATTGTTCTTAAGATCCAAGGGTCTGGGTCTGTAGTCACCTAGGCAAATTGGTGAGGCTTTTACCAAACCTTGTCCAGGAAGTGGGGTGCAAGGTTTTGGGAAGTATTTTGGGGGGAAAGACGCGTCCAAACAGCTCTTCCCCAGTAACCAGTATTAGTTTGGTGGTGGTAGCGGCCAATCCAAGGACGACGGGTGGAATATTTTGTACCTTGGGGAAGTTTTGACCTAAGCTGGTAAAGATAAGCTTAGGAGGTTTTTCATGCAGGTCCCCACATCTGTACCCTAGAGTTCAGAGTGGGGGAGGAACCTTGACATACCCCAGTTCCAAGTTGCATCACAGGGGGGGACCCTCACATGTACCACTTGCTGGCAGCTTAAACATACATGGGTAGGCTTGGCAAAAAAAATGTTTTAAATAATTTTGACAGGTAATATCAATGTTTATTTTAAACATTTATTTATTTATCAATTTTTATTTATTTAATAATGTTTATTTTAAGCATTTATTTATTTATCAATGTTTATTTATTTAACAATGTTTATTTTAAGCATTTATTTTTATCAATTTAAATGTTCACGTTTGAGAAAATTATGGGTTTTAAGCATTTTAAATATTTTTTGTCTATTTAAATCATCACAGTTGCAAGAAATTATGGGGCTTGTGTCAGGCAATGGTGGGGGGCAGACAATTATTTAATGACTGCAGATATTGAGATTCAAAAACTTAAAGCTTTATAGCCATTAAAACACAAATTATCAACATCACATGTCAAAACCTACAAAGTAAATATCCTTAAATCAAACTCTTACATTCTTAAGCAGCATTTAATGTTGATTACTATCGATGGAAATATTTTTTGTTGGTTTGTGTGTGTACAGTGAAATCTACATTACCAATGTTTACCAATAAAAATCTAATCCTTCCAAGCCTAATTATGAGTATTCTGTCATTCACACACTGGGAGGTAGGCCATAAAAGTGAGGCTCCATTAAACTTTACTTGTCTTTGGAGAGCTATGAGTTTTTCAGAATGTATCTGTCTCTTTTCTAATAGGAATGATCTTAAAAGAAATGTAAAATTTTCATCACAAAAGGATATTGTGCCATCAAGGCTGGGCAAAGCTGACTATTTGGCATAAAAACACAGTGCATCATAACAAAATCATTTAAAACAGAATCTGTGAAGAGAAAAACAAATAAAGCAGAAAGTTAAGTTCTTGCAAACAACTCAGGGTTCATAACAATGATGCTTCTTTCAGTTAAAGATCTCATTGACTTCCTGAAGACTGTGAAGAGGTCAGCAGTTGACTCGGTTTTGTATTTTTTGGGTACAGTATTAAACTTGAGTACAGAGAATCTATGTATTTATCATGAAATAATTATTTATTTGCCTTCTCGGAATTGATTCTGCTGTTGTTATGCTTCTAGATTTGATAGGTGCCTTGCTTTAGTAGATGTACTACTACACAGTCTGCATCAAATGAATCCTTGCCATGAAATACTGCACTAAGGTTCTGATTCAGCAAGGTACGTTAGCATGTGCCTTATTTTAAGCATACATTTATATCCATTTGACTTCAATGGGCTTATAATAAATACTTCAGAAGAAGGCATCCCACACATCACAATACTCCCGTACAACAGTAAAATATTTGGGCATAATTCTCATGTACACTAAGATCGTCAGTGTAATGAGAATGAGGCACTCTACATCTTGGTACCTAGGAAGCACCTATCAATGTATCAGCATAACAATTCCAAATAGAATACTAAGATGGGGAAGAATTCCTTGCTGACTCCAGTTGGCACCAGCAAAAGACCAGAAATAAGTAGATTGATAGTCAAAGATCTAATTTATATTTTGATTCAAATCAATTCACAATTAGGAAATTTGAATTAAACATAGAAAACAGATGTATAATGAGATTAATAATACAAATATAACATTTTTAGGTTGGAAAGAAATGAAGGTCTAACTATACCATGCACTACATTCTGGCAACTGAAGAGCTACCTCTTCCCTCCCAATGAGATGTTAGTGGGGTTGCACTGGTGTAAATGAGGGCATCTTTTACCCCTTGGACTTGTGATGATGTATAAGCGGGACTGATCTGGATTGGCTTTCAGAGCCCAGCATAAATCTGAGGGTGGGCAGTTTGTTTTAATTGTAAACGAAGCAAATTTTATATGGAATCAGTGAAGCACAATAAACCCATTACCCCGGGGAGCCATTTTATAGAGCCACTTTTTATAGTGTAACAACAATTTAAGATCTTGTAATGGAGGGCTATCAAGGAAAACATGGCGTGACAGCTGTGCTATCCATACTGTACCATTGCTTCCACTCTTTATATAATTTAGCATCTGGAAGTGTCTTTCTGTTCGAAGTATATAAAATCCTATGGACCTCAGCCAGAGTATTCTTTGTATAATTCACAAAACAAACGGGTTTAGTTGTTTTTAATTTAAGAGAATTGCACAAATGAAAAATCAGTGGTTTCAGAAGTTTGTGCCCCTACCACTTAAGAATGACTTTGTTTGTGAAATGTGATGTTTTGCAGGCCATCAGGCTGAAATATGGAATTTTGCCACTGGACGTTTTGGAAAAGAAATGTTTTGAAACAATTTAAAAGTTTAAGACTATTTAGAAAGTTAAAGGATAGGGATGGTAAACTTGCCATCAGATGTTTTCAGACATGAAGTCCCTATGCCCCGCTTCTGTTGCTAGATGAGTATGCAACTGTATGGCAAGCTTATTTTATTCACAAAAGCAATTAAAACAGAGAAGTTAAAAGTCATCATGCAATCTTTCAGCACACAGGCTGATGCACTGATTATATCACTACTAATCTATGAATTATTTAAGAATGCCTTTACACTCATGCTTCCTAACCATCTGTAAGGTCAAAAACATGCTTACTGAAGGGGTGTCCTACTTGATATACAGTAACATAATATAAATTATCTGTGCCAGTTTACAACTACTATTATTATGAGAAATGCTTTTTTCTTGACTTTTCTTTAATGAAAAGATCTCCAAGGCGTAAGATAGCAGACACATACATTCTTGAATCTGACAGCTCCGCTGGTGTAAACTGCTGCAGCTCTGTAGGCTTCGATGGAGCTGCAGCAATTTACATAGCAGAGGGTTTGGTCCTTGATGGTGCTGAATTCCTTGTTTGAATAAGAGTCCATTGAAAAAGTATAATAAAGAAATTTAAAGTGATGCAGGAGGGATCAAGGTTAGTGCATAGTATTATGTGGCATGCGTCATGACAAGTACATTCTGTGGTGGCAACGTCACTGGGTTATGGCAGGTCTCCATTTATCATCATAGCTGTGACCAATAAAAGCAATTGGCTGTATTACAACATCTTGTGAGACTTTGCTGCTTTGCTATCAATAGACACTCCAAACCCTAAATAAGGATGGTGGATCATCATCTTAAATTTTGAATTTCCCAGCTTTTTAAAATTTGTATCTAAATGTTGATTAGATTAATTTCTGCAGATAATTAAAGGCTGCATTCCCAAGCATAACATTTTCACTTACATCTCGAGAGCCTATCTTATTTATGAATAGAAATACAGCTTTTGTCAGATAATTCTACCTGTCGCTTCATTTAAAGTTGATTCAAGGCGCATAGTTTCTAGAAAGTGCTCTAAAATTTTCTCTGGAGTTCCTGACATCACAGTATACCTGTGGAAGAGAAAAGAAGCAATTAATTTTCTAAAGGCACAATGAAAATGTCAACTGAAGAAATAATTGGTACTAGAGAGAAGTGGAACCTAAGACTTCTGAGCACAGGAATGGAAGTCAAGAACAATACAAGAGAGCAAATACCTGCTCTGACACGGACTCTCTGTGTGGCCCAGGGGAAAGAATCACTCAACCTCTTTGCTTCAGGTTCCCCATCTGTAAAATGCGAACAATAATACTTACCTTCTTACCATGAGGTCTAAGATGATAAAGGGCCCCATTCTCCACTGCAATACTCCAGTTTTACACCATTGATTTCAATGGAGTTGCACTGGTGTAAAACTGGAGCAGAGAAATGGTGAATCAGACCTTTCCGAAAAACACTGTCAGTGCTAAGTATTATCAAGGACAAAAATCTCAGCAACAACAAAATTGCTGAAAATGTAGGCTTTAGATGGATTTAAACAGAGTAACTCTTAGGGGGAGATGGGCACTACTATTTATCATCATCAGTGCTCAAAGGGAAAACAATGAAAGCAAACGAATGCCTGCAGTACTGCAGGTCTGAGCTGGGGAAAGGACATAGTGGCAGACAGTAACCTCCAGCGGTGGAACTTCAAAACTTGCCAATTGCCTTAGGTAACTGCAGGAAATAAGTATCTGCTTAACTTCAGTACTTGCACCACTTCTAACAGTAAATCTAGTGAGATACGGACAGTGAGGTTATCATATGTATTGCAGGGAACACTGACAAGATTTATGTACCACTCCAGCACTATAGCAGAGGATATTACAGAATAGAGCTGCACTGATTAACTGTCCTCTCTTTCCTTCTTTCCTAGTGAATAGGATTTCTTTTTATCTTCCATTTCATTCTTTCAATCTTTGCATCATTCTTCCACGTTGAAGTGAAAAAGTATGAAACTTAAAAAAAACCCCGAAACCCTAGGAGAAGTGTAGGTGTTCTGCTCCTGCTGAGAAATAAGTGGTGGAGCTGAGCTCCTGTGAGCTCCTCCTCACTTTGAGCACTGACCATCACAGTTCTTTTACCTGCCAGCCCCTTTGGAAGAACAGTATTGAAGTCCCAAGAACACAAACACTTGTTAAGCCAGTGCACATCCTTGTAGAGATACTAACCAAGTCTGTAGGTGAGTGAGGCAGAGAGAACCCAGTTTGCTGCACTTTGAATATGAAAGTGAAAACGAAGTAACGAAGTGGCCTACAGTGACTGTAGACAGCAGCAACGCTCTGAGAGGTGTCAGTCAGTAACACTGCATGTGTGTGATCACCCACGAATAGAGAACTTAGAGCTTGGAAGAGAGAACTTCAGAGTTAGCTCTTCGTAGCAAGCCTGTCATTCTTTGAAACTGTGGCTCAGTGAGCTGCAGCAGACGAGGGGGCGGGGAGGGACCCAAACTGCAGTTCAGGGCATCTGGTCCCAAAATGGAGCCTTTCTTAGGATTAAGAGAATAGAAAAAATAGTTCTTGACAGGATGTCTCAGGGAACTAACAATACACTACACAGTGTTTCACCTCTATACAATTTAGTAGGGATCAAAAGTCTGAAGGTAGTTTAGTATCTTATATAAAGTCACTTGCTTGTCTTATTTTACTTCCTAGGGAGAAAGTGCCCACATCAAAATTGGTACCTTTGTTGACAGTCTCAGCAGAGAAGCTAAGGTTTGAATGGACAGGGAGAACGAACCACCCTCCCAGCCAGAGAGGTGAGCTCTCCGGCTCAGGCCTGAGCAACACTGCTGGGGCAGTATGGGGAAGGTTGCATGGCCTCTGCCAGAATGGTTTGACCAGGACTTTCAAAGGTGGGTACTTACAGTTAAATTCCTGACTTAGGCATCTAAATAAGTGGCCTGATTTTCAAAAGCACTGAGCACTCACTAACTCCCAAAGACTCAGCATTTTGGAAATCAAGCACTTATTTAGGTGTCTAAATATGGACTTTGAAACCTAACGTTTGCCACTCACTCCATTTACTACCTCTTAGCAGAAACTAGAGATGTCACACTCACAAGTACTAATTGAGTTTAAAAGGTTTAAGATAAAAATACTTTATCAAACATTCTGTCAGTAGAATAAGCTGGACTCTGAAAAAATAATTTGTGAATGCTTAAATTTTAAGCCATTTTGTTTTTTCTCTGCTTCTGACCCTTTTGTGTTTGCTTTCTGTGAATGTTCGCTGGCAGGAGTGTTCACAGAAACAATATATTTAAGAAAATTGATAAAATATTTCTGAAAAGCAACCTTAGAATTTTCATTGAAAGTATTCACCCTGGAAGCTTGATTTTGAAAACTACCCTCATCTAGCCAGGGAGCACAAACATACTACATGACTTATCTGTTCAAATTTTGAATTGTTAAATGTCAGATACTAGAAGTAATACTCATAGCAAAGAGTTTTCAAGAAATCCAGTGTTTGAAATATGTTTGCATAAAACATTCATTGAACCGTTTAAGAAATGTGCAAAATTATGTGGTCACAATCAAGTCACAAAAAGCAAAATGGGTAAAATCTAGAGGACCAAATTCCCTGCTGATATAAAATAGTGCAGTTCCACTGACTACAACTGAGTTTCACTCATTTACACTACTAAAGAATTTGGCCCTGTGGCAGGGTGGACTAGGCTCAGAGGCCTCCTGCTGGAGGCCTCGCAGCCCTGAATCACCCTGTCCCAGAATAGAGCAGCGAGGAGTCCCCTAGGCAATCTAGAGAAGAGCAGACAATCAGAGGGGCTGCTGGAGTGACCAATAAGTGGCCACAAAGGCCAGATAAAAGGCAAGCAGCTGAGCAGAGCCTTCAGTTGCTGTGTGGAGCTCGACGAGGGAGGATCGGGTGCCTGGCTGGCTAGACGAACAGCAGGACTGTGGACAGCTCACCGCAGAGAGCTCACCAGACAGAACTGAGCCCAGCGAAGACTGCCAAAGACCGGGTGCCTGGCTGGCTGGATAGTATAGCAGCAGAGCCATCTAAAGGTCAGTGGGGGCAGGCTGAACCCAGGGGACTGAGCACAAAACCTGGCCAGACCAGACGAGGGTACCGAGATGGACTCCACTGGTCTGGTTACAGACTGAATCTAGGGAGGGCTGCTGAGAAGGACACCAGCTGAGGGTACCGAGATGGGCCCCGGCTAAGTGTCTGAAGAAGGCAGTGCCTCTGGGAAGAGGCCTAAGAGCTATACCATACCAGGGCCGCGATAAGAACTCAGGACTGTATACCCCAGAAGTGGGGGACAGCGTGTGCAGCTTGGACGGAGGGCTGAGTTGCCGAAAACCAGTTGAGAGAACCAGCAGCTGGGGGATGCTCGCGAGAGGCAGTTGCCACCCCGCTGAAAGAACAAAAAAACCCAGAGCAGGCTCAAACCTAACAGAGAGAAAGGGGGCCATTCATGAGAGGTGGGTGCTCCCCTCCCCTGAAAAAGAACTGTGTTTGCAGGCACTACTGGCCAAAGAAAAGGGGGCCCACATGAGAGGTGGGTGCTAACCCTTTTACAGGCCCTAAAACTAAACTGTTTGCTGAGAGGGAATGTCTGGGTCTAATAACTTAGTCATAGGGTGTGATGACAGATTACACAGCAGATGAAAAATGTGTGTAAAAATATAAGGAATACTTTATTTAAATCCCTACAGATAAAATATCATTATAAATACTGTAACAGATGGGCTGTAATCACACATCAGAGGAAAATTGTACTAAAAATGGGCAGTGCCAGCACTTAACTTAACTTAAGTCTCATCTTAACTAATAAAAAATCCCTCAAAATAGAAGGAAAACGAGTTCCTTATCTGAGTAAAAGTGAGGAGCAGAAAAAAGGCTCCAGTACTTCTCAATACATAATGTTAGCTGTGGTAGAGATGCCAACCTTACTGGATACATGATGGCAAAGGGCACATCCATTATTGTCCAAGGAAACTGCACAACATTCCTGTGAAATGACAATACTTGGGGGTGGGGGGGAAATCACTGCCATCTCCTGCTGTATTTTGCCACAGCCTAGAGTTAGGACACTCTCCTGCAACGTGCGAGATCAATTCCCTGCTCCACATAAGACATAGAAAGGGGAACTGAAGCAGGTCTCCCACATCTCAGATGAGTGCCCTAACCACTGGACTAAAGGTTAAAAGGGAGGTACCAGCTTTTCTGGCCATTTTGTGAACATCACGCTTTATTTCCTTTGCTTTTATTTTGAAAATGCCCAGAAATTAAATGTTTTATTCAACCAGAAACAAAACTTTTATCAACTTTTTCAATTCACCGTTTCCCCCACCCCAAATTTTCAGTTTTAGTTTAACCCAATTTTTTTTTTCAGAACTGCCAGGTATTTGTCCAGCTCTACATGTGAATGCATGTGTGTGCAAAATATGCATGTGGATGCAAATGTGTGTGCATGAGGTCATTACTTCTGTGCTGGGGAATTTAAACTATTGAAATACAACCTGACTGTATTTTTCAAGTGTAGAAAACCAGTAAGTTTCACAGCCCCTGTCTTGGGGATTTTTTCCAGCAGTTCCATTCGTTTGCAATATTGATAACTTGACTTCCCTGGACACTCTTACTTCATTTCAGAATGGTGCTTCCTGCTTCTAGGTAAGAAGGCAGGGGAAATGTGGTGAATATTATAGAAAATAATGCAAGCCTATTCAGGGAGTTACTTTCCTGTCTGAATTCTTCACACTGTGTATAAATTGAACCTAGCAAATTTTTATTCAAATCCTGAATCTGAAATCCAAAGAGGAAACATCTGTACTTAGTAACAAAACAATGTACTTTCCCCATGCATTTTACACAATTGCTCTGCTTAATGGGGTTTCATCATTCCCCATGTGCAATCTATTTAAAAGTCATTCATGAGAGGAATATTTACAGTTAGAGCCTTAGAGAATTATTGTGTAAAGTTGTACACCTACTGCGTAGCTGGAAATTGATATATTATGCACTACAGGGCATGTGATTAGCTGATGCTAAAAAAACAACAACCCTTACATACATTGAATTCTTCCACAGAAAGGGAGAATATGCTATTGTTTAGATAATAATACTGTATGAAAAGGTTAATCACAGTCTGACATTTGCACTATTGAATGAAAACATACTTGTGCTGAGGTTGTGAGTTTCCTTGATTAGAAGCTCTGTTTCCTGCTGGGATCTTTTCCAATACCAAGACATCTTGGTCATGTTCTTTGAGTCTTACTGTATTTGCTTCAACATCCTGCAAGACAAGTTATTTTTAATACAGTTACTGCACCTGACTTGGCTGCTTAATTACTTTTTAAAAATGAATGACTTTCAAATAACTTCAACAAAAACTGAGGAGCCAAGTCTCTGTGGCTGGTCCTTCCCATGTTTGTTTCCCTCTCTGCACCCTTTCTCCCTGCAGGCAGAGTGAAGAGGATCTGTAACTGGACTCTCCTGGTGGGCATGTGGAGAATCACGGGGAAGTCTAGTGCAGCAGCCTCTAGGAAGGGGATCACAGGTATGAGGTGGGAAGAAAGCAGATTGCCAGAACCAACCCTTCTCCTCACCTTTAAAATGTAGTCATTTCAACCCCTGCCCTTCCATGATCATCATTATCCATAATCTGGCATTTGTTGACCATTCATTTTTAAATACTGTTCTTTTGGAAGGATGATAGAAGAATTATAAATCCTAGCCCAATAAATTGTTAGAGCTTCTCAGAGTGTAGGGTGGAAACAATTTTATATACAAGTAAAACAAAGACAGAGCCAAAACTGGTGCACATTTAAACACAAATGAAAAGCAACCTGGCACCCAGGTTTTAGTACATCAGTGCAGTCTTTGAAATCCTGCTAAAATCAGACAGCAAGAGCTACATAAAACTCAACTGGAGTCTCCAAGACCAACCAGGTCTCAGTACCTAAAGCATCTCACTCCTTATTAGTTCAGGTGCCACTCAGTAGCAGCAAGAAAATTTTCATGTACAGCGCTCTCTGAGCTGATTTTGTCATCACTCCAGAAGGCACATAGACATTCCAATGTAGGGTAATGATGTTTCTGGCCTTGTGTATTGTGGGATGTTCCCAACCAATCACAATCAGATCATCTGGGCCCAGGTTCAAGTTATAAACACCACAACTGAGCTTTTCTTCTAACATTAATAACCACAAAAATTGGGCCTGTACATCTTTCCAGATCCTTTGAGAAGGGGTCAATGTATTTTTCTGTAGTTTACTTAATGTACTACTTGTGTTTTTGTTTTTTTTTCTAGGATGTTACGTCTCTCTTCTTTAATTACAAGTTATTTCAAATGATGCTTTGGGTTGATTGTCATTTATTGATACTAATGACACAGGTTCTGAAAATGTTTGCAAGGTTAGAAAGCAGGCCACTGGAGGTGGCAAATATCAGAGGACCGGTGTTCGTGTCATGTCTTACCCAACACTTACCCTAAGTATTCTATTAAAGTCCTCCTTGTCTACTCTCAAGAAGTGGCAGTTATCTTCTCGTAAAACAATAGACGCTGCTCTTGGAGCATCATTCACTAGAGCTAACTTGCCAAAATCATCTCCTTCGTGTAGGGTACATACAACACCCTAGAAACAGCAAAACATTTATACACAAAAATCATCATTATACTTCATCCCATTGAAATGCCATGTGCAAACACCAGACTTCAAAATCCAATATTAAAACAAATGTATTTGGCAGGAAATCAACAGCAAAAATAATGACTAGGAAACAATACTTGATAACTGCTTATTACTATTACCAGAGAAAGGCAAGAACAGAAAAGAATGGGCTTGCTCTCTGAAATTAGACTCAGAGCAAAGGACTCTTCTGGCCTTGCTGATGACAGCAAGCTCTTGATTTACAAAAAGAGACCATGCAAAATACAGATCTAGTTTACTGAAGAACAGATTTTGAGTGAAATTCTCTTCTCCAACAGTGTCAGTCTCTGTTACCTATTCTGCTCTTTTCCCTAACGCACATGCCTATGATGGATGTCCTGATCTAATGATAGGAGAATCTAGGTGGAATGGAGGTACAAATTTCCATCTTCCAGTTTAGGTAAAGGAGGCTGATCATTCCTCATATACCAAGGAGGTCCTCACAGGAGGTGGGAAAACCACTGTAATAAGTCAACAGATTGGTGGTAGAGGATTTGATCATTAGAAATATGAATAGCTGGATATGTGATGATTGTGAGAACTGTTCAGTGACTTACCAGCTATATAGATGACAGAGCTCACAAGACATCTAGATATGCCTCTAGTGAGGGCTGGAGAGTTGCTTGGTCATTTTATCTACTGACACTAAAGAGACAGAACCAGATCTTCAGCTGGTGTAAATCAGCATAGCTCCACTGACTTCAGCGTTACACCGATTTAACAGGCTGAAAATTGGGCCCACAGGGTGGAGTGAGAGATGACCTAGAAGCTAAATCTGGATGAATAAGAAAAAGCCTTAATACTGGGACCTCTATGGTAGCTCTCACTGAAATGCTTAGAGTTCCACATTCAGGTCCAGCATGAGAAAATGTCAGGGGAGATTTTCAAAGGCACAAAGTGTAGTTAGGTGCCGAACTACCATTAAAAGTCAAAAGGTTTTAAGAGCTCCCATATTCACCGGTGAAAATCTCCCTCATAAAGAGGAAATTTATTAGGGATACTTTCTGGGCTTTACCTTAACTAAAATGAGAACAGATTGCTGTCACAAAAATTGACAGTTTTGGAGGGTTATTTAAAGTAGGAATTGAAGGAAAACTGACGGGTACAGAGGAGCACACAGGTCAGATAAAGACATCAGCTAATATAAGTGAATATGGTGGTAAAGGCCCGGACAAAAAATCCAGATGAAATGGAGGAGTGACAGCTCACCAGGACTGAATGGTATTCATCCAAGAGTTCTGAAGGACATAAGAACAGAATGGCTCAGCTACTAATAAAAATATACACTCTCTCATTAAAATCAACTACTATGCCAGAGAATTGGAAGGTAGCCAGTGCTGTACTTTAGTTTTCTAAAAGGTAATGGCCTGATGTTGCGAATTACAGACTAGTAAATCTTTCTCAGTGCTGGGTGAATGCAGATCTGCCAAGTGTACTATTTTCCACCGTACAGTACAATTTTTTGTAACTTTCTATAGAGAAACTTGAGTGATGTACTAGTTTTTCTGAGGCACGGCTTAGAGTTCAATGTGTAGGATTTTATATGGAAGTTTGTGTGTGGGAAGAAATAAGTGGTGACATTAAAATGTTTCAGAGTCATTTGTCTCCTTAACTTTTCAAAATGTAGGTTTATTGGAATCCAGATTCCTCAGTCTCTCGCAGACATCTCCCTTTAAGCAAATGTTTTTCTCAAATAACAACAACTTAGGGAAAGTACTAACAGGTCCTCCTCCCCACGATTCTGCCAAATTAAAGAGCCATCTTCTATCAGAAAACTCTTCCCCATGGAAGTAACTGAAGACTGTGATCAAGTCACCTCTTCACCTTCTCTTGCATAAATTAAATAGACTGAGCTTCTTAAGTGTCTGACTAGAATACAGGTTTTTCAGACCTCAAATCATTATTAAAGCTCTTTTCTGAACCTGTTCCAATTTTTCAACTTTTTAAAAAGTATTCCAGTAATAATCTTACTAATGCCATACACAGAGATATTAATTCCCTACTCTTACTTGATATCCCCTGTTTATCCAAGGATAGTGTCCAAGGATAGTGTCCCGCTTCTTAGCCATGGCATTGCAGTGGGAGCTCACATTCAGATGCTTATCCACCATTACCCAAAAATCCTTTTCAGTGTCACTGCTACCCAGGATACTACATTTTTTGTTTCTAGATAGATGACCTTACATTTGGTATATATTCAAATAAGCCCATCTTACCAGGCGATCCAGATTTGTCTGTATAACTGACCTGTCACCATCATTTACTATGCCACAAATATTTGTGTCATCTGCAAATTTTACCAGCAATGATCTTATTTTTTATCATTGATAAAGATATTGAATAGCATTGGGCCAAGAACAGACCGCTGTGGGATCTCACTAGAAGTGCCCTCATAGGATGATGAGTCCCCATTTATGATTATTATTTTATTTCTGTCAGTTAACCAATTTTTAATCCATTTAATATGGATTCCATTGACTTTGTATAGTGCTAATTTCTTTATCAGATGTCTGTGGGACTAAGTCAAATGACCAGAAGAAATTTAAGTGTTGCTACAGCTGTGTTGGTCCCAGGATATTAGAGAGACATGGTGGGTGAGATAATATCTTTTATTGGACCAACTTCTGTTGGTGAAACAGACAAGCTTTCGAGTTTACTGAGAGCTCTTCATGTCTGGAAAGTACTCAGAGTGTCACAACTAAATACAAGGTGGAACAGATTGTTTAGCATAAGTAGCTAACACATATTCTAAGAGAGATAAGGTGGGTGAGGGAATATATTTTTTCTCTCCTTACACCCCCCATGACTGGAGAGATGTTAATGGACATTTCTCCTTGAATGGTCCATTGAAATATTTCCCAGACCTGAAGAAGATCTCTGTAGAGCTCAGAAGCTTGTCTCTCTCACCAACAGAAGTTGGTCCAATAAAAGATATTATCTAACCTGCCTTGTCTCTAATATCTTGGGACCAACATGACTACACCACCACTGCATACATATTCTAAGAGACCACTCAAGGTGAAGTGACCCATTAACACCTCCTCAGTCATAGGAGAAAAATCCTTTTCACTGTCACTGCAATTCAGGATACTGTCTAGTCTTTTTTCTCCGATGACTAGAGGGGTGTTAATATCCAACTTCACCTTGAAGGATCCCTTAAAATATGGGTTAACTACTTATGCTAAACAATCTATTCCACCTTGTATTCAGTTGTGACACTCTGAGTATCTTTCCCGGACCTGAAGAAAAGCTCTGTGTAGCTCGAAAGCTTGTTTCTTTCACCAACAGAATTTGGCCCAATAAAAGACCCACCTTGTCTCTTGCAGAAATTTAAGATACTTTATCAGTGACATTTATCAATCAAAAATTCTATCATGTTTATTTGACACCACCTATGTTCCATAAAACCCTGCTGACTGGCATTAGTTATGCTATCATCCTTTAATTCTTTACTGATTGCATCACATATCTGCCTTTCCAGAATTTTGCTCAGGATCAATCTCAGACTAACCAGTCAATAGTTACCTGGGTCATCCTATTTATCCTTTTTACAAAAGTAACTTTCTTTGATTCCTTTAGAACTTCCCAGTAGAAGGAGTCCGAAGATGGAAGACAAATAGATTATATGTGTGGAAAGCTTCCATATGAAGAAAGACATTAGGACTGTTTAATTTAGAGAGGAGAGAAATCAGAGGCATGACAGTGATATAGAAAATAATGAATGGCATACAGAAGGTAAAAATCAGGTACTTTTATCTATATACCCTTTCTCAAGAGAATGAAGGATAATTTAATAATATCAAAAGGCAACATATTTAAAACTGAGAAAAGAATATATTCTTTTTACACAGTTTATAATTAATCTCTGGAACTCTTTGCCACAATGTATCACTAAGGTGAAAAAGATCAGTAAGATTCTGAAAGGATTTGACATTTATATGGTTAAGGAGAGAATGCTCAGTTACATGAGACAGGATAAAAAAATTCTTAGAAGGGATATAAACCGTTATGCTTTGGGACATAAATTGACTATTAACTGTCAGGGATTAGGAAGTAACTTCCTCTATGAGCAGGTTATTTCCTATCTGACCACTATAGGGATTCTTGTACCTTCCTCCAAGTACCTGGTACGAAAGCAGAATATGTAGTAGATATCTTCACTCCGTTTTCTAACCTTTACTAGTGTGAGTCATCCTTACCCACATGAACAGACCATTTGAAGCCACTTAATGGGAGAACCCTTGTGGGGGGAGAGTTGAAGAATGCACATCAATCTGTGTCAATTTATTCAGAAAGTACTATACATATATATATATTATTTAAAATGGAAACATACTTAAAGGGATCATTTTTAATGGTTTATCAAAGGACATTAAAATACTCTAAAGAGAGGTGACACATTAATTACACTGAAAATACCTATATAGCTTCTTCAACATTAGTTATACATGCTTAAATAATTAGACATGAAATGGCATAAAAGGAAATACAGAATTATATCTCCATGTTATGGTAAAAGGTTGGTAAGATGAACAATATTTTTTTGTATTTAAAGTTCCTGTATACAAATGATTATACTTTGTGAAGCGATAATAAAATTTAAGCTAACATATGATGGTTCATATGTGATCATGCTCACAAATGGTAATACTTGTGAATGAATGACCAGTCAGAGAAAAGTGGAAAACCACTAGCCAATGGGCAGAGAGCCCGAGGGTGGAGTTAAACTGACAGGACAGCATATGGTGTTGGATCTGTTCATGGAGATTAAGAACAGCATGCAGAACAAAAGGAGAAAGTTAGGGTGAACCTCAGGCTGCAAAAAGGAAAAGTTAAGAAGGATTTTAGCCTTCCCAATAACCAAAAGTGAAGAGATTTAATGATATTTTCAGGATAAAAATTCGATAGATTTCACAAAGCTAGAATCTGTTTAGATAGATGAAGTAGGGTGAACCAAAGGCATTGGCCTTTAGAACAGGGCAAAAACGGCCTTGAAGGTATAAAAGAGGTGATCCACTAATTGAGGGTTAGTGGTTGGAACCAGGGAGTGTCAGACTATGACTGCCAGAATCATTTGGCAGCAGATCTGAGAATAAATACAAGTCTTGGAATCATTTCCCAGTAGAGCAATGGGCCCATACGATAGACCAAAGCAACAACCCAGAAGGAAGCAGTTGATCTTACATCCCCAAAGGACTGTGGCAACCATGATGTGGCCACAGGGCTTAGCTAAGGCTAAGAAAGTCAAAGGGATGTGGCTACGTCTACACTATGAGCTAGGCGCGACTCCCCTGCCCATGTATGTATACTTGCGCTAGCTCGAATACAAAGAGCAGCACAGCCCCAGTAGCACAGGGAATGGCAGAGGAGGTACAGCTAGCTGTGCCAAGTACAAACCTGCCTGAAACCAGTGAGTACGTCTTCAGCACAGCAAAGCCAGGCCTCCGCTGCCGGTACCCATGCTGCTGCAGCTACACTGCTAGCCTTCGATGAGAGCTAGTGTGAGCACCTGTACGGGAGCAGGGGAATCACACCACAGCTCATTGGGTAGAGGTAGCCTACATGTGAATTTGGGCATTATTTTTTGCTGTGTTGAATGTAGCTACATAGGGATTATGATGCTATAACTTGGGGCAGTTTATCAGTGAATGAGAACAAAGCTATATTCAGACAATGTCAGCACTATGGTGTGACAGCTACTATTGCAATTAAAGCAGTAACTACTGCTAAGTGCTAAATATGTGTGATATTTAGCTAAGGAGTCACTGAGTATCTTGGAGAGGGTATGCTATGACATAATGTTTGTGTTTGACTTAAACCACTTTGTAGTACAAGGTGGTCTATAGTCTTGAAATTGTAAACATACAAGCAAATTATAGTCCTGAAATTATACATCAGTCATGTAAAAGCATCATAAATAAAATAATTTGGAATAATTTCTTGATTAAAAACTGAAAACAATATTCTACTTTTTACCCCAAACAACATAATCTTGCTGTAAGTCAAACTGTATTCCAGGAAAGTTTATTCTTACAGTCCCAGTAATAAAAAGAATAACAAAAGGTTTTCAAAAATACCTTGCCATAAATGACTACATTTACCGATCCCTTTAGGATAATGTACCAAGAAGTACCTTCTTCTCCCTGATTGAATACTACAAAAAAGAGAAAAGATTTTATGCTGAGAATATAGGTGCCTTTTAGCATAAGTGGGCCAGATTCTTCCCTCAGTTACACCAATATAAAATAACTACACTGAAGTCATTTTAGTTGATCTTACTATCTTGAAAAATGTCACATTATGATTTAAAAGAAATTTTCTTTTGATTTGAGACAAAAAAAGAATACTAATAATTTTATAATATTTGTATGAAGCCCTCTTTTTTCTAAGACAATACTAGAAGCAGCTGTAATTTGCCATTTCTTTATAGGTGTCTTTATGAACTTTATGTTATCAATTGCTAACTGATACATAGATTTGGATCTTACAGGATGCTGAGTGATCTAACCCTAATACTTAAAGTGCTGAGAACCTGACATTAATTTTCCAGTGCTTCTCTATATAAAAAGCTCAAAACAATCGCATTTTAAATATTTTTATACACAAAGCTGGGCTTCTGAATACCATGAGAATAACATTTTCATTAGTGTATGATACAACTAAAATCCATTTTAATTAGAGATGAGTCCAAACCAAAACCCCAAATACAAACACCCCCAAACATTAGTGGGCACAGAAGTCCAAATAGTAATCCAGAGACGTTTTGCAACTGGCCACTCACATGTTCTGAACAGCCAGCTTTCGAGTATTCAAGTTTTGCATAGTAATTTAAATACTTGTCTAAAACCACACATGAGAAGAAAAGATATGGTTGGATCCCTTTTACTTACAGACAGTTCCTGCTTTGGGATGTGACTCAAAGATTAGAACACCTGCTAATTCTCGTTTTACCTTAAAATAAAGAGAGAAGAATTATAGGTTTTCTGTGTACTGCATTTTTGGTGCTAAATGTAACAGTTTGCCAATGGGCACCATTCTGCTCCCATTGACTTAACTGGGAGCAGGGTCAGGATCAACATGTATTAAATTATATACAGATTTGGGGCCAGACCTTGGTTTAAGCCATTGGTCACAAATAAGGGAGATGAGGAAGGGCTATTCAGAAACAGAAGTCCCCAAAAGAATTTTAGCTGACTCAGCTGAAAGTCCACTTCTAGACCTAGAAGTGGCATTGGCAACACACAGTGCCCGTGTTTGGTGCCCCAACTATGGGTAGCTTCTTGGCATGGGATGGAAAGAGTCCTGGGACCCTCAACCTCCACCAAAAAGGGCCAACCACTATTCAGCCCTTTTTTGGCAATGAGTTATAAATAAAAAAAACAACAACCAAAACACTTACTGTGGTAGAAAGATGAGATAAGGCCTTAATGTGAAGAAGTTCTTCATATATAATTTCTAGATCATCTACAGTTCTCTGGCCAGGTCTACAAAGGAAAGACAAAAACAACAAAATACCAAAACAAACAAACAAACAAACAAACCACCAACCCCCACAAAAACCCACCCCAAAACAAACTCCTAAGGAATAATGTTTGTAGAATGAGTTCAAGGGGTCAGTTAAGTGCCTTTATATTTCTTAACTATAAAAATAAATTTGCTCTGAATAAGCTTTATATCATAATAAACTCTAACATAACCATTTAAAGTGTTTCTTGTTGGGAAACAAAATGTAACTAACAAGGAAAGAAGAATATTATGTATGCTGTACATTTGAAAGTCATCCTTCAACCTATGTGGCTAATTAGAAATGGACGAGAACCTTAACGCTGTTCTGTGAATATACACTTGGGGAGAAAAAAGGAATAAAAGGAATTTTCTGAGCTATTTTTGCTCCACTTATTGTTCATTATCTTAATATTCCAGTCAACTAATTTCTAGGAAGTATGTTTATGGAATCAGTGAATTTTAGAGTGAATTTTGAATGTGTATATGTGAGTATTTATACTAGAAACCAGGTTCTAAGTGTTACGTTTTTCCAGTCAGTAAACAAAATATCATGTGGCCTGTGTGTCCAATCAAAACCAACCCATACAACTTGAATTGTGAATATTGAACACTCACAATAAGCTTCTCATAGATACTCTATAGACCATGAATTAGTCAACAAATGACTTGAACAGAGAATAAATTTTGTAAGTTGCTCAGAGACAATTTGTGAACAAACGAACAAACAAAAAAGCATGACTATGCTAAAACAATCATTTTCTGTGAATTTTCAGCTCTAAAAATTATACAAAACAATATTTACTAAAGAACCTAATGAGCTTTTTCAAGGTGGTGGAAATTTTGCAAAAGCATTTGTACCAATTAAGTGTGGAACAATAAACTTTAATGAAAACATCCTAAAATACAGTGGAAGACTAATATCACTTTTGAAAAAAAGTGTTTTTAACCGTTTTTTTAAAAAAGTGGGAATCAGATGGAGACAGATGTTCTGAAGTAGTGAGTTCTACACCCTAACATCCTCCAGATCAAGAGTTCGATTATGTATGTTCATAGCAATGAAAAGATTCCCAAATGGAGTTAGCTCACAGCACTATTCTTTAGTTTTGTATGTTGATAAGGGCCTCTTTTATTTACTACCTCTACTAGGCCCTACTCTGGTCAATTCATGCTGGAAGCTCCCATTAATATTAATGGCAAACATATTCGATGAGAGAACAATCCCTCCGCAGTGCAATAGCGAAAGAGAGTCTCCACACTGATTGGGGTATTTTGAGTTTCTGGAAAGCACATGTAATTGGGATAATTTTGGGGACATTAACAGCTAACACTGAAGTGCTCAGGACTGATGTATGCTAGAGAGGTTACCTTTGAGTAATTCCACACCTAAAGGATACATTAAATTGACTATGATTAAGGGCTGTAGGGACCTCTGAGTATATTCCAACTCCTTTCCCCTCACCAGAACCTCTTAAGTTTAAATGTGCACCACAACCTTATTTTGTACAGGACCATTCCTCTGTGATGTAACTCCACTGAGGCCAATGGAGTTACACCACAGACAAATATGGCACAAAAACTGTTTCACAAACACTTTGGAGCAGTGGTTCTCAACCTTTCCAGACTACTGTACTCCTTTCAGGAGTCTGATTTGTCCTGCATACCCCAAGTTTCACCTCATTTAAAAACTACTTGCTTACAAAATCAGACATAAAAATTCCAAACTGTTACAGCACACAATGGCTGAGAAATTGCTTACTTTCTCATCTTACCATATAGTTAGAAAATAAATCGATTGGAATACATTGTACTTACATTTCAGTGTGATACTTGAGCCTGTTTTTCACTTGTCAGCCTGTCTGAAGCCTGAGCTCCGTCGCCTGGGGCTGAAGCATGTAATAGTTTCAAGCAGCCCCCTGTGGCATGGGGCCCCAGCAATTGCCCTGCTTGCTACCCCCTAACACTAGCCCTGCATTTGCAACCCCCTTAAACCAATCCCGTGACCCCCTCCCAGGGGTCACAACCCCCACATTGAGAAACACTGACCTAGATGGAGACCTCTGTGTACCCCAAAGGTTATACATTCCCCTGGTTGAGGATCACTGCTTTACAGCACCAAATAATTCCACACTATATGGTATAAATCACAGAAAGCAGTGATACAAATACATTTCATGGCAAATAAATTATTCAATCATAGGGCCAACATCAGAGGGAGGGAGCAATCAGAAGGTATAAGCAGGGGAGGAAAGCAAGGTTTTAAGATTAGGTTTGAAAAATGGGAGGAAGGTAGGGAGATACAGAAAGCTTGGTCTAGATGGCAGGAGCCGCAGAGAAGTTTTCCACACCAGTATTGAAAACAGTTTAGTGCAGGGTCCTTAACTCTAGCTTTCTGCTACATATGACATCCAAAGTGTTAACAATACAGTTGAATCTTTGAACAGCCCTCTAAGATATGTAACAATGGTGCTTTTTGAAAGAAACTTTTCCAAAAAATATTCAGTACAACAGGAGATGCCAGTATCTAGAGGGTCAGAGAACCACATTAAAAATGAATATATTGCTCTGTAAGTTCTAGGTCTAATCACCTGTTGGAGCAACAGACTAACTAAATCATTTATGAGAGAGATGGGGAGAGATTTGTTGCAGCACCTAGCAATCTTTTCACTCTGGAGTTAGGGTATTTCATTTTTTCCTAAAAAGGAATTGGTTGGAGATGTCTACTGGTAAAAAGTAGTAGTGAAGAGATCATACAAAATATAAGATAAATAGACCTCTCTTGTTTGCCAGGCAAGCTAAATTTTTCATTTGTTCTACATTTACTAATGGCATGTACTTATTATTATTATACAGATGGAAGGACACCTTAGCATAAAGATAGCATGGATGGAATTATGCTTTTCTTACACAGAACAGAATAAATTGTACAGGGAATAACAGAAACTGATTTGGTACTGCTCTGCCTTCTAGTGACGCTTAAAATGTTCACTTTCCCGTTGCTGTTACTGTAAACAATTGGTCAAAATTTTGCTCTCAAGTACAAGAGTGAAGCCCCCACTTGGTTCAGTGGAGATGCATCAGTATAAGTGAGAGTATAACTCAGCCCAATGTGCCCTCTTCAGTAAAACAAGCTCTGTATCCTAAGCTAGTATATAGTGTCTTTCACTGTGTATTCTTCTGCCATAATAAGACAACATGAGGTAAGGCTTTAACAGTTAAAACCGATATATTCTTTAAGTAAGCAATAGTATTAATCACACTTGATGTGTACAAAGCTACATGTCTGGATAAATGAGAAAAGATATACAGTACCTCAATTAAAAAATAACGATTATGTCCAATTGCATGAGATCTCTTCTGAGAAACAGATATATTCTTCTGTCAATGGGTTCATTTGTCTTCCTTTAGCATTACTCAGACTATCACCCATGACATGGGGAGGAGTGGAAATCTATAGTGGATGTACCCAGTCTTTATTTCTGCTTCTCCAGATGTCACATGGAGAGATATTAGGCATCACTGCTTCAGTTAAACCTGTGTGGTGCCCCACTGATATAGATTTGTAGGATCCTGCTGTGTAAAGACCTAGTTTCTGCAGGAGACGCATTCTAGCAGCAATGCCTGGTTACATACAGGATAATAAATGGGGATAGATAGAGAACCAGACTACTCATTAATGGATGGGAGACCTCAGGTGATATTAAGTGATCAATAAATACTGTTCACTGTTTGGGGAATTTATCAAGGTCAGAGACACTGAGCTTCTCTTTACTAGAATGTGGACAAAAATACAGAATTTGCTTAACCATCAAGAAACCATGTATGTGCTGGAAAGGTCACTTACTATTTTTATTACACCTCTGATCCCAAACTTTGAGATGATAAAAACTGAGTTGGGACTAGCTGAGGGCCAGTATAACTTTATTTTACACAAATATAACCATATAAACACATTACAGTGGCAGCTAAAGTGAACACAGATTTCATAAAGGTTCATATCTTTTCCGTAATGATTCTAAATATTGAATCTTTCCGTGGTATGCCCTCACAGTGAAAGCAAGACAATAGGTTACTTTTAGCTGTCACTAATATATGTGTGTGTGTGTGTATGTTTCTCACCATATTATGGAAGAAAGCCATTTAAATCTGTCTTCTTGATTCAAGGCTCCTGGACAATTTCCTTAAATTCCATTTTATCACATATTTATTTTGTATTATCATGCAAACCTCAGTAAGGGGGAAGGCAGAAAAATATCTGAATTTTATCTCAGTGCTAATTTTTGATTGATTTCAAGCTAATGGTGAAAAATCCCATTGGCTTATACAGAATCAGAATATGGCCTTTAAGGAAAAAAATCACTATAGTTGTGTCCACTTAAAACCAGGCTGAATTTGGCATTAGAATCAAATTTTTCTGGGGTAAGAGAGTACATTCATGGTGCTATATAAATGGTTGTTAGCAATTACTACATTTATTTTGCTATATATTGTGTCCTCTTCTATTTTCCTTGTACACTATACTTTTATTTTCCTTTCTATAACATGATGCATACACACCATATTTTTAAAAGTGTGAGCCAAGGTAAGGTCCCCGGGACACAGAGAGTTTATTAGTGATCACGTGTACTTATGAATACTGAGAAGAAATCTGTAGCATAGATTTATTGTTTTAAGAGTCATGCTGCTAACATACTACAACTTAGAGTATAAGACTGCAAAAGAGAATATATATTACTGTATCATCTCCTAAGTTAAATACTACATCTAAGGCTCATTTTTCACCTTATAGACAGACTTCTGTCATTAGTGTCTGGCTTTATACTATATTTATACCATGTTTAATTAGGTCCTACCATCATTCATGCTACAGCTAAACATATTAAACACAAACTAAAAAATATAAAGAAAAAAACCCAACAGTTTCAGGATGTCATTCTCATACTGAAGGATTGAAGAGCTTGCAAGTTAGAGCTATGTTAGACCTAAAATATTTTCCCAAGAACCTACTACAGGTCTCCACCTGTGATAGCAGGCATTGTGAGATAGCAGGGAGCTATGTTTGTAGCAGCAAAAGCTAATTTCACATTCACAATGTATGTGTGTTTTTTTCAAATACCAATAGCAACAAGAGCCTGTCAAAAATTTCTCTGAAGCTCTATTCTGTTTTTTAAACTATAGAACATTCTTTCATAGTTTGACAGTTAAAATGCTGCAGTTAATGTAATAAACAGAGAATTTTTTAAGTTGGCTGTCAAAACAAGCGACACTTTTTACTAGAGAGTTGCAGACTGCGAACAATAGAAAGTACCTTTCAAGGCAACAGCTTCATTATACAATCAAATTCTCAAAGTAATTGTCTCATCAAAGAATACTGTCTAATTTGTTTCCTGGTAATTATCTGAGCTTTGCAACCTCTCCGGAAATGGTGACTATTATCAAAGCAGCTGTGTTGGTTTGCAAATTGGGGGTCCTGCTCAGGTTGACACAGAGCCAATGTCCCTGAGGCCCCGACATATCCTTGAACTCCTGGCAGGTGTAGTGGTGTCTAATGAATACTGCTAGGCCTTTGAGGATCCACTGAGGTTTTAAAGGCATTGATACATCTTAGTACGGACAGGATGCCCAACTTCCAGTAATGTAATGTACGAAAAGTGAGCTGTATAACAGTTGCTAATATGGTACCGTAGGCTGAAAATATGAAATATGTTCTCTCTGTTCTCAACACCTCATGGAATATCCTTAGAGGATTTTCCATGGGGCTCTGGCCTGTGGAGGTGAAGAGAGGACATATGGAGGCGGAACAGACACTATCCCCAGCAACATTCCCCCACCCTCCTCTGAACTGTCTGGAAGGAGTTAGGGTGATAATTATCACTGATCTTGTCAGTATTAACTTATATCGGTTGTGCTGAGTCCAGTGAAAGCCACCATATGTAGAAGGATTTGGTGGGCACGTAATCATCGTAGTCCATGGGAACACTTCTACAGAAGCCATGCAACCATCAGGTGGTGAGGGGCTAGGAAGTGGTGCAAAAGAATGTGTCAATAGCAGAGATGGTTCTGGTCTCCACCATTCTCAGGTAGTCCCTGAGTTTGATAGGTCAACTCCCATCTATTCATGGATTTGAGGAGTTCTGCTCCCCATCTCCATGGAAAACAGATAGGAAAACTCCATGAGTGAAAAATGCTGAGTTTCACTGACCCTAGATAGGTTTGCAGAAGCATCGGGCTCATGGCTTGGCTTTCCTTTAGTGTGTGACACAGGGAAAGCTCCTTTGATTTTCAGTGCAGCAGTGACCTCTAGCATTAACAAAAATGGAAGCTATCTATTTTAAAGTACTGTCACACTAGAAATCATCTTCTACAAGACCAAATATCTGATTTCAATGCTTATACTTCTTGAAATTCAATATTTTTATTAACCATTTGTTGTTGTTATTCATGTTGTGCTCAAAAATGTGCTAACTGCTTCACATACGTATAATAAGACAGGCCCCTGTGCCAAAGAGCATTCTAAACAGACAACACAGAGACAAGAGAGGAGGAGGAGGGAAAGGATGAAGAACAGAAATAGAACAAGAGCAATGCACGCCAGGTTTGTATAATTTTTGGCGGTGCCCAGAAAGGGTCCAAGTCCTGCCCCCACACACCTGCCTTGTAAGCCAATATACATATTTTTAAATAATGTAAAAATGGATTGGAAACAGTAAGCATTTAACAGTTTCCCTATATTGCACGGTGTGTGGGGATGCAGGGGCATACGGGCTCTGGGGTGTGGGAGGGGGCTTAAGGCTAGGGCAGAGGGTTGGAGTGTGGGGGGATGAGGGCTCTGACTGGGGGTGAGGATGAGGGTTTGGGAGGGGGCTCAGGGCTAGGCCAGAGGGTTGGGGAGCAGGGGGAGTGAGAGCAATGGCCGGGGGTGCGGACTCTGGGGTGGGGTCGGGGATGAGGAGTTTAGGGTGCAGGCAGGCTGCCCCAGGACTGGAGCCAGAGGAGGACTCTCCCCAGCCCTCTCCCCACGAGCAGCACGGAGCTCCTGTCCCAGCTGGCCAGGCTCGCCGAGAGGGGTGCTAAAGGGGGCAATTGCCCAGGGGCCAGGGCGATTTAAAAGGGCCCCAGGGCCCTGGCCGCTGCAGCTCTCCCGGCTCTGGGGGAAAGCGTCACTTGATTCAAAGATGTTTTTGATATGCCCCATGCAGGTTCCAGGGTGGCTGAGGCAGCGGAGTAGCAAATACCATTGTCTCAGCCGTCCCGGAACCTGCATGGGGCATAACAAAAGCGTCTTTGAATCAAGAATCAAGACACTCACCCCACATCACCAGCCTACCGCAGTGCTGTGTGCGCACTGCCCAGCGCCAGGGGCGGGGGGGAGAGGAGAGGAGAGGACAATGCGCCCAGTCACCAAGTGGCCTGACTGGCGAAGGGTCAGCGCCCGGGGGGCGGGGCGGCGGGCTGCCATCACGTCACGTGTGCTGCCTCCCTCCGCAGACAGCAGCAGCTGCCTTAGCCCACCCCGCTCCCTTGTAGCTTGTAGAGTGGTGGAGCAGTGCGGGTGGGCGCGGCGTGAAAGGAGCCAGCCAGTGGCTGGCGAGGGAGCACAGCGCGGGGAGTGGCAGCCAGCCGCTGCCCAGGGCGCAGGGACACTCAGCGGGAGGAGCGCGGGGCCGGTGGACGGGGCTGGGGGAGAGGCCTGGCCCTGAACATTGGTGGAGCCGGGCCCACGTGCTCTGAATATCGGTGGAGCCCAGGCACCACGGGCCCATATAACCCACCGCATAAGAACAAGAGGACTCTTTTGTCGAATAGTTCTATTGTATTCACACAATTTTTTAGTAGGAAAACGGTCATGCTACATTATAGGCCCAGGTCAGTTCCCACAAATGCAAAAAGAATTTTGCCAATGATCTCAAAGGAGGCAGGATCAGGCCTTGTGTGCATATCTTTCTTGAACTGACCTTTATGAAATCAGAAGTTCACTTGAAAAAATTATTCTCAGTGCACTTAAAAGCCAACGAAACCTATCATAACCAGTCACCAAAATTCATGTGCCTCATAAAGGGGTCTTTAAATAAAGGTTGAATAAACTTTGTATTGGAAGCTTTGCAGTCACTACAAATTGAGTATTTAAGACATAGCGTTGCCTACGGGAGGAGGACCTTGGTGAGGGTTTCACTGTACCTGGAGTATATTAATAAAAACATGGACTGAACCAATGTTTTTGAGACAGAAGTTTAGCCTGGTGGGTATGAAGGCAAGACCTCTTTATGTGACCCAGGTTCAGAATATTTAAAAATATATATTGATTGTATAACAATAAAAAGCATATCAATAAACCATAGTCATGGAAAGTTTAATATTTTGCTAGTAAACACAATAAGCCAAATTAATCCCGGATATAACTCTAGTGAAGACAATGAAGTTCTACCACAGATGAATTTGGCTGAACGACTGCTACTTAACATTACAGGTAAGAAACGATCTGCTGTGTTGATATCTTAACATTCCGTTTATTTTTAATGGTTGACAGCTAGCTGAGGGGCATGCCAGCTCTGAGAGCGTTAAACGTAGCAGTATTCTGAAATTGCATATTCTCTTATTCCTGTGAAGAGTGGCAGCAGAAATAAAAGTTCGACATGCTGTACTTCCCACAGAGGTGAACACAGTGATTATTTACAGACCTGGCTGCTCATCTTGAATTCGCAGCCCAACTTATAAACAGTGATATGGGCTAAAACTGGATGGATTTTACAAGACACTTTTACATTCTGTACAGTTTCAATGGACCGATGCTGAAATGGAGTAATCAGCCAAAAGGAAGCCTATCAATATGCCACAGCTCCCTCACAGTTTCTCTTGTTATATGGAGAAAAAGGCTTGCAGAATTATAAAGATTTTTTCAGAGGCCAGAGGCATGAACCACAGGAATTGGCTATATATTTGGGCCAAAATTTTAACCCCACTGTGTTGCAAAGTTCAGGGGTGTTGAGACTGATCTAAAATATTAACCTATTAATCTGCTTACGGTTTTCTGAGAATCATCCTCATATGGGCATCTGGACCAATCTGAGATAGCAAAAGCAGAGTATCCTGCAGCTCCTCATCACATTCTTTCTTCTCTTCCTCAGTTGGCATTGGGGCATCTTCATGCTCATCATCCAAAAATCGATAAAACAAGTATTTGTCTTGGAAATGGTGTTCTTGATCCACTGAAAGCAACATCATTGACATCAGGTATCAGTATTAAACTCTCCTCATTAAAAAGGAACCTTCACAGAAATGGTGTATTATGTGGTGTGGGGCAGAGACATAATAGTTTAACAAGCAAGAGAAAATGGCAGAGAAATACCAAGAGAGTGAATTGCCCTTATTCTTTCTGATACACGTTAATAGTTCGTACAAAACTGCAGGTCTAGGAAATTTTCCTTAATTTTGCACTACAAATGCTTTCTAAAAGGATTCTATACTTGTAGCTTTCTCACACACCTTTTTTTCCCAAAGCAATTCATTCAAGTGAAACTGTCCACACTGGACCAATAATTGTATTAATAACAACTCTATTTAAACAAAGCTGTTCTAACAAGACCCTCTAATCTGATTTCCTTACCCAGTTGGTGTGGCCAAGGCCTAAAGGTAATATACTAAGAAGTATCTAAATTCCTTCTAAGCTACTCTAACAACCTGAAGGCTACTGTGTATATTGGCAGGGCCAATTTCACTGGCACAGACACTAGTGGAAGGCCTCTGAGAGCAGAATGTCTGCCAAGATAACATTACAACGGGGGAAAACAGGCACCCACAATCTCCCCTCCAAGCAAGCAGGCAGTTCCACTCCAAATGTGGGAAATGCTGATTTAACAGGGGGAATGGCTAGAGTGGTAAGGTGCTGTGCTGATTCATAGCATCCATGCAGCAAACACTGCAGGTTCTGTGTAGCCCTTGTCAGAAATTAGAGCTGTAATCCCTCTCAGGGAAGGGCAGTGGAGAAAACACTCTGCCCTCCTACAGGGATGAATCCTCTCTGGAGTGCAAGGGACAAAGGAGGTAGATGGAGGTGCAGTTTGGAAGTTCAGTGATTTGCACACACAAAACCTCGGACACTGAACCTGATCTGAAAGGGTTTGTGATGTTAAAGAAGGGGAAGGGTGTTGTATAAAAATCCATTTCCACAGATAACCTACAATGGTATATGTAAAGGCTGGGGAAAAAAACAGATAAACCCAAACCAAAATCTAGATCTGAACATTAGGATGTTTGAGATCCAGATCTGAAATTTTTTAAGTGGTCCTTATAACTGGCCAACCCAAAAACATGGATCCAAACACCTGGAAACATCTGGATCCAGGTCGCAATGCTGTAGCTCAGGCCCACCTCTATTTAAAATCCATTACTTTAATGTCATTGTGCCAGCACATCTCATGGGTTTTTTTTCTGTGTATACAAAGATGACTATATAATCACACTAACTGTGAACTGTGAATAAACACTAATAACATAATTAGAATTCCTGCCACCATTAGATTGCAATTTAACATTTCCCTGAGTTACAAAGACATGTTGGTGGAATGCTGCAGTCAACACTGCTGAATTTACCCTTATCAATTAAGACGCAATCTGCTGTGTTCCTAATGGGATCACAATCCCTTCTCTTTTCATGAAGGAGGCCCATAAAGACTTTGATGGGAGGCATTTCCAACATGTTAGCTGGCATCTGACAAAGAAGTTTATCTTACCATGGTTTAGAACACCTTCCTCCAGCAATACTTGCCACATGCCCACAGCCTGTGTTCGTGAATGAACACAAGGACTTTGTTGCATCATCCAGTCGACCAGTTCTGTTCCTACACAACATTGCCTGAGGGTCAAAAAATCATATTAAAACAGGTCAGTAAAAGGAGATTGCTTAAAGTATCTGTCAAGAGTAGCAGTATCAACAAACTGCATCAGCAGGACTAGTCAGACCCCATTATAGAAAAAACAATGCTGAAGCATTCACTATCATCTATTTATACTTGTTTGAAAGACCTGTCAAAAATGCTTAATTCTGAGAGAATTATTTAAGCAAAACAATCCAAACCTTCTGGAAAATGGAATTCTAAGAACATAAGAGCTACCCTGTGCCATACTGGATCACCTAGTGCAGTATCTTATGCCCCATACTTCAAAGGAAGCCTTAAGTACCTAATACCACAGATAAAGCACCTAAATTTGCAATACTATACTGGGATGACAATAGTTGATGATTAAATTTTATCTTGAAGCATAATGACTGCTAATCATTATAATGTACTGGTAAAGGACTATATCTTTTTTATTTCTGTAAATAATAAATAATAACAACACCTAACTCTTATACAGTGCTTTTCATTAGTAGATCTCCCAAGCACTTTACAAAGGTGGTCAGTATTATGATCCCATTTTACAAGTGGGGAAATTGAAGAGCCATGCACATTTGAGGTACTAGCTAATTAACAACAGCAACAACAATTTTTAGCCTAGCTAATGTAACTTTAGATACTATTCTTATTCACATAAATATCCAATTCTTTTTACACTTACTACATTTCTTTTAGCAGTAAATTTCACAGATTTATCTTACACTGTAGCCACATCTTTCTATAATTTTCCTGAGAAACAAACTAACTCAGCATTTCAAGGCCCACTCAGAACAGAGTTCCAAACTCCATGTACACAGTGACTAAGAAAGCTTTCTACAAATTATCAGGCATTAAAAAAAAAAGGGGGGGGGGAATATGCTTTACTCCAGTAGATATCAAATGTAACTAGTTTAATATGAGACAGTTGGCTGATAAAGGGCACTTGTTGCCTTTGGATGGGGCCAGTCTCACATTTTGCAGGGCCCTCGGTGAAGACAGATATATTAGGCCTCAAGCACTTGGCTAACTAATGGAGCCCAAACAGGAGAAGCTGAAGAGAGATTATTAAAATGGTGCTCCACAATCTGCATTAGTTCCCTGATCACTACTGGATTTTCTGGAATTGAGCTAAAAAGCCTTTTGAGGAATTTTCCTTACACTCTTCTCTAGGACCCCCCATGCTAGCTGTAATTATCTAACAGATCATGTCTGACACATCCCATGTATAAGCTCCTGTGCTGGAGGAAAACCCTTCTCAACAGCAGTTCCAAGGCTCTGGAATAACCCCGCCAAAGAAGATCAGAAAGACCCTGGCTCTGACTATCTTCAGATATAAAGGCCTACTCTTTGTCATAACAACAGATAAAGCAACAGAGCAGAAGAAACCCCAGCAGCATAATTAAAGCTAGAAAAGCTCATAAATAACCACATACAAAACAGGAAATGTCTGGTCCATCTGGACAAATCTCACTATTCTACAGTTCATGTACAGCTTCTAGATATGAAGGTGATGGGGCTACTGAAATGCTCGTATTTAGGTTAGAGAGTGACTTATTTTTGAAGACTTGCTGTAGGTGTATCCCAATTCAATCACAAGAAAAAATATTTCTCATCTTAGAGATTTGTCCCCATGACATAAACAGCACTCATTTTGACACAGTTCTATAGCACTGGTAGTCTTTATTCAAGAGGCCGAAGAACAGAATAGCAGGTGTTTTTTGCTTAAGGTAAATTGGCAGAGTCGTATGGAGGAGCTTCCACAGCACTGACCTGCATGCACTGTGCATGCTGCCAAGATATCTCACGTATAAGTTTTCTGAAATAAGGAACTATAACCTCAGAAACTCATGTTGATACAACCATTCAGATAAACACAAGTATTCCAAATTTCTCACTGGTTTATAATACATCAAATTAATGTCAGTCACTTTTAGACTGAAATCTAGTGGAAAAGTATCTCTCTGAAAAAGTAGATCAGTGATACACTGATTAACTAAAGTGGAAGTACTTAGAGATTGTAAACCACTTTCTGTATACTCAGAATCATGTATGAATCATTTAGATTAAATATTAAACAGTAAAGCTACTCATATGTTTCTTAATCCAGCAAGACAATACAATGAAGAATCATTTATAGTTCTAGACTTTCAACGCCTATCTTGCCAGTGTCACAAAAGTCCCCTTTCAGCAAGACAGTGCTGCCACCAAAAGGAAGATTAGAAAGACAGACTATCAACTGAAAAGTTTAATTTCAAATAGACCTGAGAATTTATATGATGTGAGAACCGCATTTCACCTTGTGAACTTTCAGAACTCCACATTGAACAAAATGGGTGCAGCTCTTTTGGGATCAATACAGTAGCATAGTGTTTTAATGAGATTTTCATTCATTATTTAGTGACACACCAAAAGACCTGAATCTATATTTTCACCCTGATGTGTAAAATATTTCAGCTAACCGTAAGATTAACTTTTATGGGGGTTTTATATGTATGCTTCATTCATAATCAATTTCCAGTCAAATTACCTAGAAAGGATTTACCAAGCACATTAAACACTGCATAACACCCAGAAACAAATATCATCCCAGAATAATTTCAGACCTTTTGAGACCTGCAGGCATGGTAAGACATAAATCACAAGTCAGAGGATGATAAATGTAAAAGATCCAAGACCTTTACGCAATCGGCTCACACACACCTGTAAGTCTTCAGATGATATTTACGATCTCTTATCATATGAGGTGCTCGGGAAAGAATTGCATTGCGTAAAATCTTTCCAGCTCTGAGGATCTTTTCTGATGGCACCTTGTTGAAGATGAAGAATAAAGGGAACAAAATGAACGGATGTTAAACATTTTTAATATCTGACTATACAGCTTGCTAAAAGAAAAAATACTACCCAAACTCCCATAAAATAAAAGCCTCTGCACAAATGGTCAATTGTGAAGAACACTAAAATAGTGACAATAAGTCTAATCTATGTCCACATTACCTGTGTAATAGTTTTAGCAGGACGAAGTGGAATGTGAGGTTCAATGAGAGGTGTCTGAAAAATAAAATTTAAATGAAACAAATAAAAAAAAAACAAGAAAAAAAAAGCTTAAAAATGATTAATTCATTAAAACTAAAAGGATGAACAATGTAAGGAACAATGCTTAGGGCCAAGCTCTGCTCCTGGATGTGTGTGGAAGATTTCTAGTAAAGTATGGAAATCACATACAGGCATCCCAAAGAAGAACTTTAGTGGTTAGCACTTTAAAACAAATTACATGAAATGTGAAGATGTATAAACAGTTATTTACTCTTTAGGGTTTTTAAAATGTAACAAAGGGCTTAATGATCATCATAAGAGTTCAAAAGCCAAGCCTAAAGGCAGTTAGGCACCAACTCTCACTATTGTGATGTTTCTAGGCTTAGGTGCAAGATTGCTTCAGGGGAAACACAGAGGCTCCAGCTACACGTGATGGTCTCTGCCTCTCAGCCCACAGAACTGGTTGTAAAGAAATAAACAAAGGGGTCTTGTAAAGAAATAAACAAAGGGGGCTTCTGAGTTCCAAGGGCAGTCTCTTCCCTTAGCTACTTTCTCTGATTAACTCACATGAGACAGGATGAGAAATGGGAATGGAGAAGAAGATACATTCCCACTGAGGAGGGGCTTTGCAGTTCAGAGAGCAGAGAGTGACCAGATCTTATTTTAGCTTCTCTGCTTTACAGGAGCACACAGATATGTCTCAGGTATCAATGGATTCCTCTGGTAAAAAGTGGGGTAGAAGCACCAGAGATGAGAAGGTGTCAGAGTAATAAGGGAAGAGGAAAGAGGACAGAAAATCCTGAAACAGGACGAAGGAAGTGGAGAAGGTACTGGGAGAAAGAGAGTGAGAGACAGAGAGAACAAGAGGAGAGAAATGGGAGAAAAGCATGAAGAGAATGAGGAAAAAAGGAGAAAGAAAGATAAGAATAAAAAATGGGAAGCAAATCTCAGAAAAACACAGATACAAAATTAGGAAAGCCACCAGGACTGAAAATGATGGAAGAAGGATGAGGAAAAAAAATAAGTGAGACCCAGCAACTACCTCTAAGTGGCAGGAAAATCCTTTGTTTTGTAAGGACAGGTAGTTAAATGACTCAGATATCTGAAGTTACTTCAGGGATGAATCTGGGGGGAGTCCTGTATAAGATTAAGGGCCAGACTGTACCACAAGGACATGGCTCACAGAAGGGACAGCATGCTGCTGACTCAGGGAGACACAATTGCCTCCCTGCTCCCTACTTACTCCACAGAAGCTAGTAATTTGCTGCTGGCCTATACTATCACCAACTTACATATCTCCTTCCTCTCGTACCAGCTCAGCTCCTTTGGCCAGCAGACTTTGGCCAGCAGAGAGAGAGAAAGACCTACCTACCCTAAGCACAGGGAACAGGAAGATTCTCCTACAATAAGTCGGAGGGGTGGTAGGAAGCATTAGGAGGCTCAGGAAAGTCTGTGGGAAAGAAAGGTCCAGGGAAGTGTAGCAAGGGATCAAAGTTGCTGGACCATCTCTACTTACCACAAAGTGCCTAGCCTTGGACCCAGAGTAGAGGGAGGGTCTGGATTCCTTACAATGTTACTAAGGTATCCAGAAACCCCCTTCGATGAGGGGCAGAAGGGCTACTAAGCCTGGAGTAAGGCGGCAGACCCAGTGAAAGGTTGATGAATGTCTGTTTTGTTGTGTTGGACGTCTGTTTGTTAACTCCAGATGGTAGACTCTTCCAAAGGGCTAACTCACCTCAGTAATCCACTAGTGCTGAGAGCTGAAGGACTACTAAGCGAGACGGCAAGTCAACCAGAGTGGGGAAATGGAGGCAAGCACATGACTAGAAGTTAAGGGAGGTAAGTGATCTAGTCACACAGGCCCACTAATCAAAAAGTATTTCAGTCACTTCCATAGAGGTGGAAAACATTGCAAGTTCAACTTTAATTATGGTTATATCTTACAACAAGCCCTTGCAAAGGTAAATTAATAAAATGAAATTGGGTTTGTATATTTTTCTCCCATTGATAAGACTAAAACATTTGCCAAAAGAGTTGGGTCAAATTATACACACTTTCTACTTTTAAAAAATAAATCTATCCAATGTAAATTCTGGGCATTTCCCCCCTTATTTTCTACACAATGTATTTTTGTAGTAGGATCAAAGGCATGTTTGATATGGTCTAATTTTTTTGTTTTGGAGAGAGAAACCAGTAAATACATACATACATAAAACAGTTTTTGTTTTAAACTAACCAGATTCTTTTTTTCAGATTTTTCAGTTCAGTCATTGAATTGAAGAATCAATTATTAGCTTAGCTCAATTTATGAATGAATAAGGATTTGGAAACTCAGCAATACAAAAGCAGAATCAAATAAAGGAATGAGGAGGGGTCATAACTTACACCGTCAGATTTCAAGGTTGGGAACGTGACTCAAATTAGGAAGAAATAAAATAAAATCCACTGAATCATATTTTCCCCATGACCTAGTCCAGTCCATCTTTGTAAAAAAAACAAACAACAACATGCTGTATTTATTGGAGTTAAGCGTGGCATTTGAGATTACCAGCAAGAAAAGAACAAAACCATCAAAGAGCAACCTCGGGTATTTCTGCTAATGTCCATAGGTGAGTCAACAACATCTCATGATCAACAAATGATAGATCTAATAATATCAGCACTGATCCCTGATCTTTATCACTACTCCAAGAAATCTTGGACCCTGTCAAATTCCAAAACTTAATAATAGAAACTAACCAAGAGTCCAAAGAATAGAAGAACTAGAGCTACAACCAGTCTTTGAATATAAGAAAAGGAGAAAAGCAGTGCATCCGATGAAGTGAGCTGTAGCTCACGAAAGCTCATGCTCAAATAAATTGGTTACTCTCTAAGGTGCCACAAGTACTCCTTTTCTTTTTGCGAATACAGACTAACACGGCTGTTACTCTGAAACCTGTCTTTGAATATAGCTATAGACCCTCTTGCACCCAAGCACCTTCTCCTGGACCACTGCCCACACAGACCACCATGGTTCTCAGACAAGGACCTGTAACTGGAAAAGCAGGAAGGAAGAAAACTTCAGCACTGGTAGCGGAAAACACAGTCTGGTACAAGTTCAGACACAAACTGTTTCTACAAACTTATTGCACTGCCAGCAAGACAGCAAAATTACACCTCACACAAACCTTCTGGACCATAAATCACTTCACATTGTCCTGCAGTGTTTGTAACCCAAACACTGCAATGCATGACACCCAGAAGCAATAACTAACTATAAATTAAACAAAAATGAAATTGACTAATTAAAATTGTAAGGACTAGGAATCTGCCATTAACTTGCTTTGTGACCATAGGCAAATCACATGTCTCTAATGATACTTATCTACCTTTGCAAAGTGCTTGAGAACTACAGTTTAAAAAGCTGCTAGAGGATACTTAGCATTATTTTAAAATCTATTTTTATTGTTGAATCTTAGCAAACAGCAAAAAAACCACAGCATAAATGGTGCAAATTTAATTAGTTTAAACATTGTTTGCATCTTCATTTAAGTTTATTAAGAGCACAGGGAGGAATACTTGTCCCTTTAAATACCTGAAGTGCAATCTGTGCAGCAAACTTATATTAGAATGTTAAATTAGACAGGCATTACTTAGCATTTTGCACTGTCTCCTTGACAAACCATAACATGATTCAGCCATTACCAAAAATGATACTTTACTGCAAATGTCAAAGGGAAAAAAGAATATTGAAGCAGAATATGACCAGTGTACCAAAAACTTGCGAACATAGCTAATGATGTCTTATTTTCCTGTCATTTTTCTACTTCCCTGCTACAGTGAAGCAGCTGTGGTAACTACACTGAATGCATTGAATAAAATGTCCCTGAATGCTAATTCCACTGAGAATGCACCGGATAGTCTGATAGAGGCATACAGTTGTCATGGACAGTCTCAACTAGGAGATGTGATTAATTTGTCTGCCACAGCATTTGTTTTTACCTTAAGGAAGAATCATGAAACTTTTTTCCACCGTATCTCACTAACATTGCTGTGTTTTCTTGATCTCTGCAGCACTATTAATGACAAACTGGTTTACCTGATATCATTTACATCTCCAAAAGCAATATATGGTACGGCAGATGAAAAATCAAAGTTATAAATAAGGCAGACTTTTTTTTTTAAAGAATCACTTCCCAAACATGTTTTGGTTTATAACAAATATTCAAAATATTGGCCTTGGCAAACTAAAATAAAGTTATTGTTTAACCATCTAGTAAAGGATTCTTCTTGGGTTCTTTGGACACCCACCACCTATATACCTACCTCCTCACCCCCTCTGTAAGAGGCATGTGTGGGGAGAAGTGGGCATGGATGAGGCACCCCATACCCTGGCAATCCCTAGATACCAGAACTGCCCCTCGAGCTTTAGGGAGATGGATATAAGTTTGAGCAGGCTCATGCCAAGGATTGGCCTGATGCCTTGCTGCACCAAGGAGCATCAAGAGATTAAGGAGAGGAGGAGTCAAGGGGTGAAATTCTGGACCTACTGAAATCAGTGGCAAAACTTCCATTGACTTTCCTAGGGCCAGGATAGCACCTAAGGTGATATAAGGCCACCCTTGCTTCCTGGGCTCTCCCGCTACATTGGCCAGCAAAACTTCTCTGTCTGTAAAATGGGGATAATGATAATTAATCACCTTTGTTTTTGAGATCTAGGGATCAAAAACACTATCAATAAATCATCGACATCAGTGATTTCACTGAGGCCATGTTTCACCCTAAGCTTACAGTGATTTTTGCCAAAGAAAATTTCATCAAAGTGAGACAGATCTCCTGAGTTTTAAAAGCTTCCTACAAATCCCTGAGCAGCAGGCATCAATGGTAACACTGTCCGCCCGCTGCAGGGTAAATCTCTCCTTTAGCAGACAGGGCAGTGCTGGTGCAGGGAGCATAATTTACAACTCCTTGTGCCATCTTTGGTCAATCCAGGCTCCCACTCCCCCCAGGTTTACAACAGTGCATTTTGCCCAGCTTCAATTTGCCATGCTGTGTGAAATGAAGATAGAAGAAAGATTCTGGTGGTGTAATACAGCTGCCTCAGATTCCAGCTGTCCTATGTACTCCTCATTCCTCTCCTCTGTCAGAAGGCAATCTTTACCTTCCTACAAATACATTCTTTAAAAATAAAACAAGCTTTTAAAAATGAAGCTGAAAAGGAATCTGACTGGTTCAAGACCTCCTATTACACCTTTTTTATCTACAGTAGATCTAATGATTCTTTACAATGATGTATTGTTTTCCACAGATGTAGTTAAAGTTCCCTAATGCATGAAAATTTCTTTCAGCCAGGCATGACTTTTCAGAACAGTATATTTTTTCCTGTTACAATGGCCTAAAAACAAATATTATGGTTGTGGTAAATATCCACAAAATTAACTCATTATCTTCCTTCAGATCCCTTCTTAAAACTCTCCTTTTCCATTTTTCCATTCCTACAAAAAACTTGGGAATGGTTAGGCTGTTGGAATGCTGAGACCACAGCCTACTCCACTGACCAATATGGACTCATTATTTCCTTGTCTGTCTGCATCCCTTGGTTGTCTCCTGCCTTATATTTAGACTGTCAGCTCTTTGAGGCAGGGACTGCCTTGTTGTTCTGTGTTTTTACAGCATGTAGCACAGGAGGTCCCTAGTGCATGATTAGGGCTCCTAGGTGCTACTTTAATACAAATAAACACTAAGAAGAAGAATGCTCTGATTGTCAGAGCCCAGGCAGACAGTGAAGACCTATCTTTGAATGATCAGGTTTGACAGAGAGATAGGAGAGTTGGCCCCAAAAAGACAGCTAACATGGATCTTCCGTGCAACTTCTCTTCAGTTTCATCATTTCTGTCTGCAATGGCTCGATATGGATTAATGGGTGAGGTCTAACTAGGGTGATCAGACATCCCAATATTATCGAGACCATCCCAATATTAGGGCCTTGTCTTATATATGCAACTCTACCCCTCCCTCCCATCTTCCCTTCCCCCTGAAAAAAGTGTTCCAATTATTCACTGTTGCTATCTGGTCACCCGAACTCTAACAATACATATTAGTAGGAAAACATCAGATATGAAGGCTAGAGAGAAATCTTGCTTGTTATATAAAACCTGATCATAATCTTATGGTCAAGAAGTTTATGATATTGAAAATAAAGGACACTAGATAAAACAGTTTGGATTAAGTATCTTATACGCAAAGCAAATACTATGAAGACAAGTGTGATTAGCATGAAACTGAATTTATAATGGTGTATAAAATCAGTAAATGCTGTGATGTCCTAGTACTTAATAAGTTTGGCAATCAGTGTAGTGACTTCATGCCAGTAAAGATATTTGAAATTAACTTATTAGATATGGGTGTGTATTAAAATGCATGGTTTGCCTGGCTGTTCACAGGAACACCCGTAACACTGGAATAGCCAGTAGGTAGGCTGGAAACCATTGCGTTTATCTGCATCTGCAGGTGGTATTTATGGGAGAGAGGCACGCAACAAGAAATAGAAGACGGCAAACAGTGAAAGTCCTGAATGTATTTCACATGGTTTTGAACACAAATATCTATTGTTCAGAATTTCACTTCAAGTTACCTCTTAACTAGTGAATGACTGGCACAACTCTGAATAGACAGCAATCTATTTCCATTTTTAAATTGAACTCTTTTTTGTTAAACGAGGAAAATTTGGCTAAAAAAATATGCCCAATTAGCAACTTCTAATCCAACAGCACTACAAACAGATAAATAATAATACAGTATTTGACACTTTTTCACTCATTATTACCCCATTACATTCCACTACAACCTTAGCAAGTTTCTGAAGAATGTGGCTTTGTCTTACCTCTACCAGTACCTATCAAAAACTTTATAAATTCTGCCAGTCTGGCTTTCAAGAATTTCACAGAATCACATCTGTCCTTGTGGGATAGTTAATGACCTACAATCCTTGTTTCTTCTTATCGTACTTAATCTCATTGTTCATTTTAATATCATTGCAGACTGTGTTGTTCCATGCAACTGGAAGTCTGTCCCTTTTCTCCATCATTAAATCTAACCTTAAACCCTTCCTTAATTTATGATTGCTTTTTTTAGTGAAGAATTTTGTGGTATAGTATATAAAGGATGCTAGATAAAACAAACTGGATTTGATTAAGTATTTTATCCTCAAAGCAAATACTGTGAAGATGAACCGTTAATGTCTGCTGTCCCAGATGTTAAGTTTAATTACTGCAATCTAAAACAACTTGAGTGAAAATATTAAATGCAGATGCAATATTTTCAACTAACTCATAAATCTAAAAATCATAATTCCTGCAACGCTGCACTAAACAGTCCCTCTAATTACAAAGTGTGATTGAGAGACTGTCATGAAGTAACATGATGTCTCCTGGTGCAGTACACTACAATATTATTATGGGAAATAATGTGTATAAATTGCCACAGATTCACAGACTTTCGAGGCAGTAATACATGTTGTCTGCCCCCCAGGAGCTTACATTCTAAAATAGACAAGAAAAATACACGCACACACACACACGTTGACAGTTCAAGGACAGAGTTTTATAAAGTGATTGCTGCTGAGAAACTAACAGACTTTGTGATATTGATAATATTTAGAGATTCTAGCACAGTAACCTCCTTGTCCTTCCTTGCAGTTTGCATGCATATATTCGGAGCATGAAGTTGTCATTATATTGTACCATTAGTCCCAGGAGTGTCAGAGAGCTGTTGCTGAAACTTTCAAGTAAAAGATGCATTAAAAACCCCACTTCTAGGGCAGACTTTTATAGTCTTGCCTACAATCAAGTTTTTGTGAAATTTTCCCACCACTGATATAGTATCAACACAGCTCTTCTACCATCAGCAGTGGTTAGTGCAGACCATTCACCAATGGGTTGTTTTGTTTTGTTTTACCAGCATGTCATGTCGACCTGCTCTAAACAGGGTTAGATAATCTAGGGTTGCCAACCCTCCAGGAATTAAAGATTAATCTTTAATTAAAGTTTATGTCATGTGATGAAACTTCCAGAAATACATCCAGCCAAAATTAGCAACCCTAGACAACACAGAGGTAAAAAACCACCTTCGCCCAGATCTGAGCCAGTACTACAGCAACCATGGGAAAAAAACTCACCAAAAACCTGAATCTAGACACAGCCCAGAGATTGATACTATGCTGTTTAACCTGCTGTGGTTTTGTCCTCTGGTGGTTGGAGGTCTGACAAAAGGATTTTCAGCTACTAAAAGTCCTCTGTTAGTTGACGTGGACTTTTGGATCCAAGAGTCCTTGCTTCAGATCCCAACATGAAGACAGTCATGGGGAATTTACTGCAGTTTTATCAGATTAAAGGGACAGATTTAATGGTGATTTGCACTCCCATAAACAGGCTGTGGTATTTAATGGGCTAAGGGGCTTTCAGATGTTGCTACACAGAAAAACACATCAGAAGAATGGAATGATGGTAGGGCTTTCTCCTTACTCTTCCTCAGACTAACACCTGACTCATTAGCAGCTTCAAAGAGCGAGGAAAGACTAAACACCATTTTCTGATTTGCAGTGGTTTATTCAAAGTTCAGTTTTGTTCTCACTCCTTTAAGCTGCTCCCTTCTCTCTTCCTTCCCAGTTATAATTTAAGGTAATGGTACATCCTTGGTTTAGGGCTTGATTCTTCAATGGGTCAAGTGCCTCCTACAGGGTTGTACAACTGCTTTAAATGATAAAAACCCTGTTTCTGTGACATGAAAACATGTGGTAGTACCATAACCCCAAGTTAGTATTGTACTGTTGTACAGTAACTGGTGTTGGGAACATGACTTCTTCCTTTATGGCTTTTGTTCCGGAACCAAATGCATTCCTTTCACTTCTGTACTTGCAAACTCGAGTACCTATGTGTATTTGTACTTCCTCACTAACTGATATCTTCAGTTTAATTTTCAATTCACTGATGATGAAGCCCCAACACAGACATCAAACACATTAAGGCTCTCATGTCAAGCTTTCTTCTAGACAGAAACTTACACAAAGAATAATGAAGAAATCATAAATCTTTAAATACTTGACTAGCACTTTACCATCACTAAAAGAATAGGCTAGAACTACTGTTCAACTGTGTCTTAGACATCTGACACTTCTGTCTAACATTTGTAACTTCTTATTCAGAATTTTTCTCACAGACGGCAGTGAAAATATTCTTGGGGGTTGGGCTGAGCCTTGTCCCACACTCATCCTACAGAGGTAGCTCCTGTTCCTGCTTGGCCCATTGGTACTCACTGCTCACAGATTCGGAAGAGCTCACCAGAGCATCACTTGACATGCGTATCCACACACAGGAGGGGCCCTCCTCCTGCGTTGCCCTGCCCCTGGCACCACTGGATGTGGTGTCTCAGGGTACACTGTTACACATCACAACCCGTAAAGACATGCACATATGCTCAATTTAGCTCTTGCAGTTGAAAGGCAGGAAAAGAAAGTGGGTGATTACAGTGAGGAAAAGGGTCGTTCTTTCACCATTCACGCCTTCAGACAAATCAGGCGTACACAAGTAACACATTTCGCACTTAGATTTGAAGCAGCAAATTGAGTTTCTTGAATCTTGTAATTATTCTCTCAAGTTTGGTAGAAAAAATTGAATCAGGGATCTTAAAATCAGATTTCTTATAGTCAGTCGTATCATCTCCTGCAGAGCATTCTGTCTACCTGTCTTACAAGTAATATACTTTCATTCTGGAATTTATATTCCATAAAATCAAATGTCATCCTGACCCAGTGAATAATCATTACACTGAGGTAATAACTGGTGAGACTCTTCTTCATCTATATATTGATGACAAAGATTTGATTGATTAATAATTAAGGGTGGGGGGAAGGAAGCTGTGAAATGATTTTATTATTATTTTATTTATTTGTATTACCATAGTGCCTGTGCAACCTAGTCAAGGACCAGGACCCTATTTTCCTGTACAAACACGGAACATAAACACGAAAAAGAAATGATTTCTCTCTGTGACATTCATTTAAAACAATCAGAGGCTGTGGGTAGCTAGGGCTAGAAGGTGCCTGCTTAAATCTGTTTCTGAGCCACACTGCTGCCCACACACATGCCCAGCTTGGCAGGTAGAGCCCCATATCCAGCAGCACTAGGGCTAGGCAGGGAGAAAGGCAGTGCAGGTGAGGGCCCCGCCTGCGCACTGGATTCCTGGCAGGTGGAGCTAGATTCTTCAGTCCTGGCAGGGCGCACTGACTCCTGAGCAGCACTTCTCGAGAAAATCCTCTGGGATAGGGGAGAGTCCTGGGAGAAGGGTGGGGATCTTGAGGGAAGGGGTGGGGGGAGAAGGGGAGTCCTAGGGAAGGGAGGAGATTTTGAGCTGATGGGGAGGTAGGGGAGAGAAAGGGAGTCGCGGGGGAGATCCTGAGATGATGGGGTGGGGGGGCGTTTATAAGGGCAGAGTTAGCAGCTTGGGGCCTGCCAGTGGAGCTGTGCTGCCAGGGAGCCAGGTGAAGGGCAGAGGCATAGGGCCTCCACACGGATGGCCCACACTTCCAGTGGATCCCCATGGATTTTGGGACAGGTGTGGGACATGGAGGGTTAAACCACCTTTTGGAGGGTTAAACCAGCCTTTGTTCATGCAATGGGGAGTGAAGGGGGTAAATTCTGCCAGCTCCTCAAGGGAACAAAACAAGGGAAAGTTCATCAGCTATCCATACAGTTTCCGGCTCTCTACAAGGGTTTTTCCTGCACAGAGGACAATCTGGGCCTAAGATCCTGCATTACAAATACAAAAGGATGGTTTACTTAGCTTAAATCACATATTTAAAACAGACTGACAAATTTGGCTCTTATTTACACCAGCGTGCTTCCAGAGTAACTCCATTGATGTCACTGGAGTTACACTAGGGATTAATTTGGCCCATTGTATCTGAAAAGAGCAATTGTATGCAATCCTATGTATCTAGGCCAGTGATTCCCAAACTGGAGAGGCAGGGGAGCACCTGGTGGTGGTCTTAGCAGGGTGCTGGTGCAGAAGCACCTGATTAGGCCCTGCCTGGTCAGTTCCAATGAGGGAAAACAGATTGGGGCTGAGGGAAAAGGCCTAATGCCGGCCTGAAGATTGGCAACAGCTGCCGTCCTGACATGCCAAGGGCTATAAAGGCTGGGAGGGAGCCAGATGGAGAGGGACAGCAAGGGAGAAGTCAGTCAGGGATGGAGCTGGAGGCCTCCTAGCTCAAGGCTGACTCTGCCTGTAAGGGAGGTAACCAAACCTGTAAAGCTTGTATATAGATGGACACTGGTGGGACAACGTTAAGTAAATAAAGACATGGGTGTTGCACAATCCTGAGGCCTCGCTGAGCCTTACTGGGGAGGGCAAACAGGCTCCAGGAAGAGGGACGGGTCGTGGAACCCTGTTACATGGTCCCATGATGTTGGCTCTTCTTATTTGCAGAAGACAGAAAAAAGAACAGATGAGAGAGGAAAGATAAAACAAAAAGCAAAAGAAGACAGTATGATTAGCTTTGTTCCAAAAAGACAACATGCTTGTAGACAACGACAGCTAACAATACATCTATACTTATACTCTTTCATGTGTGAACAACTGTAGTCGCCACAGGGATGTTTCACAATTGTGAATGGGAGAGGAGGTGGTCACAAGACAATCTCTCTGTTTGTGGCCCACACTATAAAAAGTTTGGCAACCAGTTTTAGGTGCTTCTATTGCACCTCGCTGTGGTAGCTGAAGGCATAGAAGAAAAATCAGAGCAGTGGTTCATTGCCAGGGCTTCCCAAAGTAGAAATGTAATTTGGACTAGGTTTTTAAATTACTATATATACACAAACACACCTATGCAGATTTAATTCTATTCTGATCTTGTTTGGGATTGTTGTGAGAAGATAAAAGTGAAGAAAATGGTATTTCACTGGGACCTGAGAGTTGTGAGGTTCTTCCCTCCTCAGGAAAAAAGATTCCACAGCTGAAGACCAGCCACCAAGAAAGTTCTGTCTCCATCTCTCATTAGTCTTACTCTTGCTGTAGACAGCTCCATTGTTCCTGAGAAGTGCCGCTGTGGTGGAAAGTCTTGATTGTAGGAGGAGAGATGATCTTACTCATGGGAAAGTTTTGAAGATCAGGACTATGATCTTGAACTAGATCAGGTATTTGATGAAGGGCCAAGTTAGTGACTATTAACATCCATGTTGGTTAACTGACATGCTGTGGCATTCTGGACCAGCCGGAATTTTTTCAAAGCTTGTGTTCATTCCTGGTATAGCAATAATCAAGTAACAATCAATAATTAATCCTGCAAGTGTCAACAGGATGGAATACCCTGGTCAGCTTGGTGTCTGTCACATTAGAGCTTAGTCTCCTGGTCAGCTACAAATAGAAATTGTTCATGGCAGCCATCACTATTTGGGTCTCCAGGATCAGTGAGGATCAGAAAGACCCCAAAGCCCCACACCTTTTTGGATGATTTGTCAGTTGACTTGGATGACAGGTGATGCAAGAATGCTAGCTAGTTCTTCGAAGCACCTCTCTTTTCCTACCATCACCACGTTTTTCTTGCCTGGGTTCACCTTCAGCCAGATACTTCTCATCCACATACTGACTTCACACATGTTTTGGGACAAATGGGTTCTGCATTTGATGTTAAGGAAATGTACAACTGTGTATCATCTGCATACTGCTGACATTTAAGTCCATGGTGTCTTTCAGTCTCCCCTATTGACTCTCTAACAATTTAGCTTACGTAAGACAAGTTTATGTAAAACTGCAGCCTTTCTAATAATGTTGCTTATCAAAAGAGATCTGGTGACATATAAAGACCTGCACATTTTTCAAGATGAAGTTTATTACTAATGTATAAAAATGCATTTGTCACAAACGCCTTCACACCTCACACCTCGGTATTTATTATCTCTCCCACCATATGCTGCCTCCAGTGTGACTCACTGCAAAGTGACTACAGTCACTCACACAGTCTTTAAAAACAGCCAAATTGCTATGGAATCTGATAATTACTGAACCCAAAGCATTTCCACAAAGTGCAAAATGAAGATATCTAAGAAAATTATATTTTCATATATCTGATAATGGATGCCAAAATATTATAGCAGACACCAGAAAGAACTATTATAGTTCAGGTTGCATAAAAATATTATTTAGAAATCATTGTGTAAAGGGCATATGTAACAGTTTTTAAACAGAAAATACAAAACTATTACCTTTGCTATCCTATGCTGACAGTGTTTAGGACAATAGATTGTGGCACACAGCCCAAGAAGGTTAGGACTTATAACAGTGCATATACATTGTAGGTCACTATCACAAACTATGTAAATGAAGAACATGAACACGCACTAGGGAACTTTTAGTCTGCTCCAGCAGGGATTACACGGGCTATTTAGTGCACACCACATTGGTGCACTTTAGAATTCACACCTGTCTCGTGCACATTGCCACACTAGGTAGACAAGACCACAGAAAATCAATTCAGTCAAAACTACAACACACAAATTTCATTCAAGAGCCACACTGAGATCATCACTTTCCAAAAAACTCTGTTAGCGCCTCTACAATCTTGCTACAGTACTTCATGCACTCTCTTTTACTACAAACCCAGTATTTTACAGTAGTGTCAAAATTCTCCATAAGAATTCTGCTAGGAGTCAGACAAACCCCAGATTTGTTAACCTATTGGATATGTTAAAAGGTAAGCATTCTCCTCAGGTATTTGGGAATGGTAAATTGAGAGACAATATAACCAGAGGTGGAATTACTGTGCTTATTACTACTGTGGTTATTATAGTGGACCAGTGTGACTATTATTGGTATGTCATATGGGCTGTTCAATATTGTATCTGATGAATTTAGCTTTGTAAACAGTACATTTTACTTATTTTAAAGTGCCTAGAGCTACCAATAAGGGCTTAACAATTAAAATAAATTAATATTAATTTGGTTGTTTATGTAGAAAATGCTATCATTTAAATGATTAATACTCAGATTATACTTTTTCTTTCTACTAAAAGTTCTTTTAGATATTTTTATTAAATATATCTAGAGCTGACAAAATACCAAATACTGCTTTTCCACCCATGCTACTCCAATTATTTGAATAGACCACATTCTGTTCTCAATTACACCAACCTAGAGCCTTGATCTAGCAAGCCATTTAAGCACATGCCTAACTTTTAAGAAGTGAGAAATCATAGAATCATAGAATAACAGAGTTGGAAGGGACCTCTGGAGGCCATCTAGTCCCACCCCCTGCCCAGAGCAGGACCAATCCCAACTAAATCATCCCAGCCAGGGCTTTGTCAAGCCTGACCTTAAAAACTTCTAAGGAAGGGGATTCCACCACCTCCCTAGGTAACGCATTCCAGTGTTTCACCACCCTCCTAGTGAAAAAGTTCTTCCTAATATCCAACCTAAACCTCCCCCACTGCAACTTGAGACCATTACTCCTTGTCCTGTCATCTGCTATCACTGAGAATAGTCTAGATCCATCCTCTTTGGATCCACCTTTCAGGTAGTTAAAAGCAGCTATCAAATCCCCCCTCATTCTTCTCTTCCGGAGACTAAACAATACCAGTCCCCTCAGCCTCTCCTCATAACTCATGTGTTCCAGACCCCTAATCATTTTTGTTGCCCTCCGCTGGATGCTTTCCAATTTCTCCACATCCTTCTTGTAGTGTGGGGCCCAAAACTGGACACAGTACTCCAGATGAGGCCTCACCAATGTCGAATAGAGGGGAAAGATCACGTCCCTCGCTCTGCTGGCAATGCCCCTACTTATACACCCCAAAATGCCGTTGGCCTTCTTGGCAACAAGGGCACACTGTTGACTCATATCCAGCTTCTCGTCCATTGTCACCCCTAGGTCCTTCTCTGCAGAACTGCTGCCTAGCCATTCGGTCCCTAGTCTGTAGCGGTGCATTGGATTCTTCCATCCTAAGTGCAGGACTCTGCACTTGTCCTTGTTGAACCTCATCAGATTTCTTTTGGCCCAATCCTCCAATTTGTCTAGGTCCCTCTGTATCCTATCCCTACCCTCCAGCACTCCTCCCAGTTTAGTGTCATATGGGACAAGAGCCAAAAAGCCAGAAATGCTATAATTTATTAAAGATATAATACAATTTTAAATTATTGTTTATCAAATAAATCAAAGAGGAAACAAAACAAAAAGATAACTTCCAAAGAGATATGAGTATGTATTGTAAAGGTCTTGTTAAGAAAAATGTCCTCAAATTAAAGAATTTTTGATAAAATTACACTCAGCAGGATTTGAATGCATTACCTTGAAAGAAAAAGCAGACAGTAGCCATTGTGCTATTTAGACATTACCTAATGTTAAGGGTATTTAAAGGTATTATGTTGACCACCAGAGGGAGCCCATGTTGTTATTTTAATATAGTAGAACTATAAAGAGACTACATGGGAACACATTAAAAATAGAACATAACAGAGAGTTCAAACAAAGTATGCTCCCAAGCTCATATCAAGATCTACATACAAAAAGTCATGCCAATTACATCTAATTTACTGTGTATATAGATTCTTCAGCAAAAGCAGTGAGAAGAAGAAAAATGAAAAATAAGAACTTTCCTATTTTTGGGATATATATTTTTCCATAAACAAGGCATATATTAAATTAATTTTCTATGCAATGTTAGAGGAATTAGGCTGTACCAAAACAAAAACAATGTGTCAGTGTTACTGTCTGAGGTTAGAATTTATAATGTAAGGGGTCCCACTGAAAAAATAATGTGATTATTTAATTAAAGCCCATAACATAATACATACACACAAGAGGCCTAATTAAAATTGTACATTCTGACATTGACTAACTTTTGAATGCTTGACTTTAATGTTCTTATCACACAGTTTTTTGGGTTTAATTTCCTAATTCAAAAACAAAAAACCCAGAAATCCCAGCCTGAGAATCCATATTGATCCCCAGAATAGGACATCAACAGAGTTGAGATTTTTAGGTCCATAGCACAGATCTCTTCCACATGAGCTAACAGAGTAAATGACAAAAGTTGTAGGGTGTTATCCTCTATGGGACCATCACTAGAGAAAGATAAGACACATGCTTTGGCAGAGGGTTTCACAGTTAATTGCTGACAGGAAGGAATGCAAAGACTGAAGACTTCCGAGTTCAATTCCAGGTTCTGTAGGAAAGTGGTTAGAGACTCTATGCGCCCAGCTTGGGTCTTTCTCTGCTCCTATCTACCCCTGCCATCTTCCCCCTACTGTTTTGGTCCTGCAATTCCCTCTTCCCCTATCTCCATAACCCCTGGGAATAGTCAGCCAGCTTCTTCCTGCTCCTTCTCACTGCCAGGGTGACAACAGGAGATGCACTGAGAGCACAAAAGAGACAGTCTTCCTCCTCTCAGTTCCAGTGCCTGTCTCCACAGAGGCCCCTACCAGCTGGGAGAAACAACTACAGAGAAAGGCTTGTTCAGTTCCTGCAGCCCTGAGCTGGCATGCATGTGCAGAATGCACCCAGTGCAGATGGGATCTTTGGAGAATTTAGCTATCGAACACTTACAAATCTGTCTAGCAAGCATGTGCGAACTGAGATTTTTCAGAGGCTTATAACTTGGGCAAAGTGTTATGGGGATGGCAAAAGGTGCATCCCTGATGCCAGCGTGACACCCACTGATAAATTTCAAGTCCCTGCATGGAGGCTCTAGAGCTTCTCCAGGAAAAGACAAAGAATTATTTTTTTTAACATGGACAAACATATTTTCCCCCAACCTCATTCTCCAAAATGGCCAAACCAATTTAGCTGAAACTTTCAGCCTCAGGCAGACCCCTGGCCTGGAAAATATCAACCCAAAAAGTTAAAGATTGGAAAAGTTATAAGCAATTGAAAATAGGGTCCCATGATGGAAAGTGTCCAGCAACCTTAAATACAGGCATGGCTCCCAGCTCCACCTGTACACAATCAGGACTCTCCTGTGTTCTTCTTATTCTTCCATAACTTTTTCCAAAATGTATCTGAGATTATCATTGATTCTGTCACTTAGCCTGGAAGTTTAAGTTCAACTACTAGACCCAGTCATTTCTAGGTTTAGTTGTATAAGAATTTTCAAAACTATTTCAAGAGACACTATCATACAATTATTAAACTTAACTAATCCAACAGAAAGCATTTATGTTCTTTTTTTTAAGAAAGAGAGTCTAGAATTGATTGTTTCCATTCCCCAAAATATAACTGATGGCATTAACACAATCATTTCATATTTTGTTTCAGTTATTTTATGCTCAGTTTAATTGTGTCTTTGTATTAAATAATGTGCACTAAAGTAACCTCAGATGTAAATGAATTCCTTTTGGGTACCAGAAAATCACTTTGCAGCTTTCTTCAGACAGAAACGCATTTTTGATCGATTTTAATTGAACCAGGAATACCAAATGCTCCCATATGGTGGGATGCTTGGAAGGCATACATTAGAAGAAAAATCGTATGTTACTCATCAAAAAAGAAGAAGGTGACAAAAGAAAAAAATTAAGCTATGAACATACAGCTCAAATAATTAGATGGTGAATATGGAAAATCATCTATTCTAGAGCTATTAAAAGAATTAACATAAACTGAATAAGAGATGAATACATTTCATACTTAAAGAGTGAAATATATCCTATTTAATTTGAAGCACACTTATGAGCCATGTGAAAAGATTTGTGAATGTGTACATGCAAAATTAAAACAAGCAAGTTCTACGAAAATAATAAAAACAAAAAATTTGAAAATACGTCAGGATCCATGCAGGATGTTTTCTTACAGCACATAGTATTTTAAAGAGCTTCTTTTAAACCTTATCCACCTCAGCGCTTGGCTGATCTTTGAAGGGTGCTCTAAGCCAGTGGTTCTCAACCAGGGGTCCGAGGCCCCCGGGGGCCCATGAGCAGGTTTCAGGGGGTTCTCCAAGCAGAGCCAGTATTAGACTTGCTGGGGCCCTGGGCAGAAAGCTGAAGCCCCACCTCATGAAGCCTGGGCCCATGAGCCCTGCCACCCAGGGCTGAAGCCAAAGCCTAAGCAACTTAGCTTTACAGGGGCCCCTGTAGCTTGGGGCCCCATTCAATTGCCCTGATTGCTACTCCCTAATGCCTGCCTTGGCTTTTATATGCAGAAAACCAGTTGTTGTGGCACAGGTGAGCGGTGGAGTTTTTATAGGTGGCCTCAGAAAGAAAAAGGTTGAGAACCCCTGCTCTAAACTGCACCTACCGCCAGCATCATTAAGGGCCATTCCAGTAGCCTAGGATAACTGTGGCATAAGGATACTCCGGACATGCTCCATTTTCCCTGCACATGTGCTTCTGCACGAACCTAGTAGCTGTTCAAGTGGTTCTGCATTAGCCAAGGATTCATCTATACAGGGGGAATACTTCTCTGGCTATTAATGTTGGATTTAGGGCAACTTTGCATCCTGGATCAGTGCAGAGCTACCCCCACACATCTGAGACTCTGGACCTGCAGACATATCTTCCAGGTCAATCAAATCTTTAATTGATAGCAGGATATGAGAATGGTACAAGTTGTTCAGGTACTATAGTATTGGTATAATTCATAAATGCAGATAATAAATCTGACATGCAGTAAACTAAATATTTGTGCATTTACATATTGTTTGGTGCACTTGCTTTTTTACTTTCGGTAAATAAAAGGAAGTATGAATGTGTGGGAAAGGCATAGAACTAGGAGTCATGAGCTATTCTGTTCTACATAGGTTCTTATACCACACTCATCACCATAGTATCTGAGCATCTTTCAGTAGTACACTGAGCAAAGTGACTAACATCTCATGTTTGTTCTCTCATCTCTCTGAAGAAGAATTGTATGCAGAGTGTTTTGTTTTGGAATGTTCTTAAATATATAATGTGTGGCTATATGTTTATGTCAGAAAACTCAATATAAAAGAAAGGCTCCTTTCACTTAGAGAAGAAGGTGATATAATTTCTGATGGTCCTTGGTTCCTGGGGGAGTTCATCCCCTGTCTTGGACTGGCCCCCAAGAAAGCTCTGGGCCTTGCACAGAGGAGCTTAACCCTCATTGTAGAAAGTTACATTGTGCCAGAGAAGTGAAATTGTCAACCACATTCTTCATCCCAGTGCTTTAGCTGATCATTTAGATAACTTGGACCCAGGCCATTGAGCAACTTGAAGATAAGGGCTGAGACTTTGAACTTGACTTGACATTCTGTGGGAAGCCAGTGTAGCGTGTGGAGGACAGGTTTGATGTGTTCACAGTAGTCTGTGTTGCTGAGGAGAGTAGCTGCAGCATTCTGGACCGAGTGGAATTTCCTAAGAGCTTGTGATAGGGTACACAAACTCCACAATGGTAACAGAGGGTTACTAGGCTGCTCTGGGCTTAGCCAGCCCCACCCCGCCACACCTGCAAGAGATGCATGGATTGAAGGAGGAGCTAAAAGGGAGCAGAACAGCTCACTTGAGAGCAGGCCAGGAAAGAGACTGGACCTGCAACTCACAACTCCTGAGAAAAAAAGCTAAGGGAAAACTGGATCTCTCCCTACAACAACTGCCCAAAGGTGCCTCCCTGAGGGAAGAGAGACTCTACTAGGGTTGCCAATTTTTGGCTGGATATATTCCTGAAGATTTCATCACATGACAATCTTTAATTAAAGATTAATCTTTAATTCCTGGAGACTCCAGACTAATCCTGGAGGGTTGGCAACCCTACTTGCTGCAGATACTCCCTGAGGGGATGCATTCCCCTCTCTCTCTTATAGACTCAGTTTGTTTGCATTAAATTCCCCTTTTTTTGTCTATGGATTAACCTAGCAGGGGAGAGACTGAGTACTGACCTGGCCCAGGGCAAAGCCACCAGACGAGACAGCTGCCACCCTGAGGAGGAGCCCCCACACCACGCATGGCCACAAGAGGTGCCAAGCGGTGAGCTGACCTCCTGGCACATCTCCTTGCCACAGACGGCGAATTTTGGACAATCCTGGGATAACAGTAAGTGGCTCAGGGAGGGCAGCCTTAAGATTTCCCAGGTGTCAGACCTTTGATAGGCCTCACAGGGCCCTGAGCTGGAGTCTGGTGGAGTGGGAGGGCCTGGGCTCCACTACCAAACCCCGCCTCTGCAGTTTGAAGGGCCTAAGCCCAGACTACGAGGCAATGCTCCCCACAAGCGAAGGCCATCATAGTGCTGAAGGCTTTATGCTCAGGTATATTGTATTTCTGTAGGCCAGCCAAGAGGTGACAAAGGAGTGGTCATCATTTGCCAGAATGTGATGGTGTCTCCTAGCCAACTGGAGACAGTAGAAAACATTACTCACAGATGCTGCTATGTGAAAGCTTAGCAGCAGTGAGGAATCCAGGAGCATTCCTAAACTATGGACTGAATTGACCAATTGTGGATGTGTACCTTCAACCAGAAGTGATTGCACCATTGCTGCAAACCTTTCAAATGCTTTCCTTTGCCCACCAGCATCACCTGTGTCTTGCTTGGGTTCAGTTTTAGCTAGTTCATCTCATCCCTGAGCTGATCTCATCCACCCATATGTGGTGAAAGATAGGTAGAGCTGTGTGACATCTGCATATTGCTGGCACCTGAGTCCATATTTACCTAGTGGCTGCATGCAGATCATTGAATAGGACAGGAGAGAGCATCGATCCTTGTGGGATTCCACAAGTGAACTTCCACTCTACTACTGCGCTTCAACTCTGCTATCGACTTCCTGTGTAGTCTCAAGTATGCCACCTAGCCTCTCTGTGCCTGAGTTTCCTCGTATGTAGAATGGAGATGATCATGCCTCACAGAGGTGTTGTGACCTTAATTCATAAATGTTTTTAGAAATCTTTTAGAATGGAAGGTGCTATCAGAGTGCATAGGATTACTATTAATAAGTTCATGGAAAAGTGTTAATTTTCATGCAGGATAAGGCTGGGTCAGGAAGTGTTATGCTGTTAGTGAATAACAGAGCGGAAAAAGGAACTGCGTATGCAGTAGTGTCTGTATGCTTAATAAAGGCTAAAAGACATGATTAAGAAAGGTCACTATCTCTGAGGAAGAGGGACAGGCAGACAGGGAGAGGTGGAAGTGAACAAGTAAGAACAAATGCTTTCCTTTTTGAATTATTTCAGAGTAGCAGCCGTGTTAGTCTATATCCGCAAAAAGAACAGGAGTACTTGTTGCACCTTAGAGACTAACAAATTTATTTGAGCATAAGCTTTCGTGGGCTACAGCTCACTTCATTGGATGCATACAGTGGAAAATTAAGTAGGACAATTTTATATACACAGAGAACATGAAACAATGGGTGTTACCATACACCCTATAACGAGAGTGATCAGTTAAGGTGAGCTATTATCAGCAGGAGAGAAAAAAAAACCCTTTTGTAGTGATAATCAAGATGGGCCATTTCCAGCAGTTGACAAGAACGTGTGAGGAACAGTAGGGGGAAATATAAACAAGGGGAAATAGTACCTACTGACTCCTATACTTATCTACATGCCTCCGGCTTTCATCCAGACCACACCACACAATCCATTGTCTATAGCCAAGCTCTACGATACAACCGCATTTGCTCCAACCCCTCAGACAGAGACAAACACCTACAAGATCTCTATCAAGTGTTCTTACAACTACAATACCCACCTGCTGAAGTGAAGAAACAGATTGACAGAGCCAGAAGAGTACCCAGAAGTCACCTACTACAGGACAGGCCCAACAAAGAAAGTAACAGAACGCCACTAGCCGTCACCTTCAGCCCCCAACTAAAACCTCTCCAATGCATCATCAAGGATCTACAACCTATCCTGAAGGACAACCCATCAATCTCACAGATCTTGGGAGACAGGCCAGTCGTTGCTTACAGACAGCCCCCCCAACCTGAAGCAAATACTCACCAGCAACCACACAACAGAAACATTAACCCAGGAACCTATCCTTGCAACAAAGCCCATTGCCAACTGTGTCCACATATTTATTCAGGGGACACCATCATAGGGCCTAATCACATCAGCCACACTATCAGGGGCTCGTTCACCTGCACATCTACCAATGTGATATATGCCATCATGTGCCAGCAATGCCCCTCTGCCATGTACGTTGGCCAAACTGGACAGTCTCTACGTAAAAGAATGAATGGACACAAATCAGATGTCAAGAATTATAACATTCAAAAACCAGTCGGAGAACACTTCAATCTCTCTGGTCACTCAATTACAGACCTAAAAGTCGCAATATTACAACAAAAAAACTTCAAAACCAGACTCCAACGAGAGACTGCTGAATTGGAATTAATTTGCAAACTGGACACCATTAAATTAGGCTTGAATAAAGACTGGGAGTGGATGGGTCATTACACAAAGTAAAACTATTTTCCCATGTTTATTTTTTCCCCCTACTGTTCCTCACATGTTCTTGTCAACGGCTGGAAATGGCCCATCTTGATTATCAAGATTTTTTTTTTCTCTCCTGCTGGTAATAGCTCACCTTAACTGATCACTCTCATTATAGGGTGTATGATAACACCCATTGTTTCATATTCTCTGTGTATATAAAATCGTCCTACTGTATTTTCCACTGCATGCATCCGATGAAGTGGGCTGTAGCCCACAAAAGCTTATGCTCAGATAAATTTGTTAGTCTCTAAGGTGCCACAAGTACTCCTGTTCTTTTTGAATTATATTCACATGAATGAAATGGACTAAAGTATTCTTTTGCTTTATCTGCTGTCGAGAGGTTTCCAATGTCCACTTAAAAATTCTTTAATTTTTTTAAATACAAAGTAAATGAATCATTTTAAACTACTATGTTCAGAAAGAAAAACATCCAAGCAACATTAAATATCCCTGTAACTCTCCCACCCAGGCCACAGCACGAACAGACCCTGATACTATTATTTCTTCCTGCTATTGTGGTTATTTTAAACCCAGACAGCATTACTCATAAATTATCGTATGTGTGTTCCAATTGGTTAGTATGAAGGCAGAGAAGCACTTTCTGAAAGGGAATTGGGATTACAGCTATTCTGTGCAGATAAGGTAAAATTCAGCCCTGTGCAAGGGGACAGTACAAAGGCTATGCATTACGTAAGACCCACTTAAATCCTCAAAATAGGTCTGAATTAGGACTATAATGGTATCTTGGCTTGCACTGGCCCGCTTCACAGGGATGCATTTCACCCTCACACTTTCATCCCTGTGACTTTATTATAGAGATGAGCCCCAGATGTGAAGTTCTACCCAGGCACCAGCTGTCACCAACTTCAACAGTAGCTGAAAATATTTGAGATAACAGACTTTTTTTTTTCCTGTCCTGGTCCTGGGAGATGAGAGAGAGAAAAGTTCAGCCACTGCTCTTTGATCCTGCAAAGACGAAAGCCCACTTATAGCGTGGGATTTTCCACGTGCAATAGTTACACATGTGTTTTAAGCCTTTGCAGGACTGGGACCTTTCCCCCCCATCCCTTTTAATTGTTTTGCTGTTTTTCCAATTTAATGCTATATTTATTCTTTTTTATTGTCAAAGTAGTGAAGAATGATGTGTGATTTACCTTATTACAGTTTTTAGATACTGGACAAAGAGTATTGCTAGACATATTCTCCTTGTCAGGCATCCCTAAAAGAAAACAGGAAATACATCAATACAGCATATTGTGCATTCTCTAAATACTAAAGCAGCCATTCATGAAAGTAATAAAAAAATTAGGAGGGTCTTAGCAGTTTGAGTACATGTGCATTTACTTATGAGGTTTAGTTAGTTAGAGTAAGTTTGAAATGAAAAATGTACTTCCTACCTACATACGAAGGCTATAAAGATGAAATGCCTATTAAGAATAAAAAATGTGTAAATCCTACATGTATCAGCAGGTTAAGCAGGCCTCCAATTTTAAGATTTCAAGACTGTACATGGGCATTTGGCTGGGCACACATAAAACTCAGATATAAAACTCACATAAAACTGTGTTTTAATATTTATTAAAAAAAAATAGCATGGCCCATAACAACCAATTTTTCTATAAAACATAACATATTGGTATGTGTTTCTTTAGAAAAATGTTCTGTGTTAAGACATCATATGAATTCCATGGAACACAGCAATGAGCACTGCAGATACAACAAATATACCAAATGTATAAATGTACTGGACAACGTTAGCAGATTTGAGCAACTAAAGTTAGACATCCTACATCCATATTCAGGCACCTAAATAAACGTCCTTGATTTTCAGAAGTGCTGAGCATCTACAGTTCCCAAAGACTTCATTTCCCACATGCTCAGGGTTCAGCTGATTGCCATATTTGGGGTCGGGAAGGAATTTTCCCCCAGGGCAGATTGGCAGAGGCCCTGGGGGTTTTTCGCCTTCCTCTGCAGCGTGGGGCACGGGTCACTTGCTGGAGGATTCTCTGCACCTTGAAGTCTTTAAACCACAATTTGAGGACTTCAGTAGTTCAGACATAAGTTAGGTGTTTGTTACAGGAATTGGTGGGCGAGATTCTGTGGCCTGCGTTGTGCAGGAGGTCAGACTAGACGATCAAAATGGTCCCTTCTGACCTTAAAGTCTACGATTCTATGATTTCAATTTAGATATCTAAATGTGAATTTAGGTACCTAGATAGGCACACATGTTTGGAAATGTTGCCCTCAGCACTTAATACAAAAACTGAATGTAGTCCTCAAATTGACTGGTGTGTAGTAGGTAATTGTGCCAGGCTATCCCCCACTTCTCACTGCCATCAGCTGAAAAATGGGTAGGTAAAAGAAAGAAAGCTGGGGCACACCATCACTTCTGTTTGTTTGTTTTTTTTATGGTGGACACTGACACCGCTTCCTGCCCACACTAAAAAAGGATCATGCAGTGCAATGCTTAAAGAGAACAAAACTCCAATATCTAAAGAGGAGGGACTTTTTTAAAACTGATTTTCAAATACATATATATTTTTACTTACTGTCATTGTTAGAGCCAGTTTCCATAACACCATAAGGAGGAGCCAGAAGTCCTGACATATACTGTCGATATTTCTGAAAAACAGTGAAAAAATCAATAAGATACAGATATACATTCCATTTGTTGGGTGATGTGATGTTTGCATTCATGAGGTCTGCTCTCTTGTGCTTCACATGCACCTGAGCTGTATATTAATGGCCAGTGAGAAATGCCCTATCTTAAAGCTATAATAAACGCTTTATCGTTTAAAACAAGTGCTTGCTCTTTTGATCTGTGTTCATTGCACTGGCTTTATCAAAAGTCATAATGCATTTCCACTCACCTCCCTTCCTGACCCACCCAGAGTATATGATTTCCAGCATAAGTTAATATAGTACACAGAACTGTGACACATGAGTGTTTATGCACCTTTTTGTAAGGCTTGCTTGAAATTAAACCAAATTTAACAAGCTGTTTTATCTTAGAGGGAGGAGGGAAGGCCACTAATTAAGAAAATATCATAAGAATGGCTATACTGGGTCAGACCAATGGTCCATCTAACCCAGTATCTTCGCTCCCTCTGAATGATCTGGCACTGGCCATGGTAGGAAGACAACAGAACAGGGCACTATATAGAGTGATCCACCCCTGTCATCCAGTCTCAAATTGTAGCAGCCAGATGTTTAGAGACGTCCAGAGCACAGGGTTGTGTCCCTGACCATCTTGGCTGATAGCCAACAATAGACTTATTCTCCATGAACCTATCTAATTCTTTTTTGAACTCAGTTATACTTTTGACTTCACAACATCCCATCACAATGAGTTCCACAGGGTGACTGTGCATTGTGTGAAGAATTAATATAGTGTACATCAGTAAGAATTTTTGTACTGCATATTATTATCTTGCCTACAGTTTTTAGGCTAGACACAGTATAAAATATAGGTCCCAACAAACTGTAAATTGAGGGTGATAATTCTGAATTAATTATTCCATTCCATTAAATAAACAGCCGATTCCAAAACCACAAAAAGCATAGTAAACACATTAATACACTGTTTCAATATTTAAACTGCAGTAACAGTCTGAACTTTGGATTGATGAAAATAGTGCCCACTACATCACTGTAAGCTATACAATCATAACTGGTATACAGTAATTTATATTGTTCTTCAGTGAATACTAATACAGTGTAGACATGATCAGTAGCACTCAAAGCTTATGTAACTTGCTGTCTGGGATTTAAGTAACTCCCCACTAACCTGGGAAATAATACTATGGGAAAAATTGTCCTATTTAATACAAAGCCATAGGGAATACATACAGGCAGTTTTGTTTTCAATCATATAGTGCTGTCATGCTTAAGGGTAAAGTTTTGGAATGGTCAGGCAATCAGCTTGTACCCAAGGGAATACTAACACTAATTAATAGGGTAGGCTGTATCTTTTAGCCTGGCTATGTATGCACTGAGTTGAATTTGAACAAAATAACTAGTTTAAATGCATGTTGATGTCAACTAAGTATACATTAACAACTGAACCACAAAACTTCTCTCATAATACAATTTTAATTAAAAAGGCTTATACTTTGCCCTGTGGGACTGGCTTGATGTATTTGCTTTAAATATGCTGTCTGCTGCATTTTAATGGATGCCTGAATTACTTTTTCAAAATTTCTTCTGTGTAGAATTGGACATAAAAATGCCGTTAGTTCTGGCACTAAAAGAATGAACGCCTTGTATTCTAAACAGTAACAAAAGCTACAAACTGGTATATTCATCTTAATAACCCAACCCTATTTTTAGACAAATTATTACACAACTAAAAGCTTAGTAATATATCATTTAAACCTCACCCATAAGCCACCTACAAACTATGAGAAGCAAAATATTTGCAATCATAACTAAGTATTCCTGGGGCGTTAACCCTTACAAAATTCTCCTCTCTTCCATATTGTGTATCTATTCAGCATGCCACATTCAGCTCCTCCTGTGTATGAAACTTCCAATGACAACACTAAGAGACCCACAGAGAGCAGCAGAGAAGAGAATTTTGCCCTTAGTTTTTAAAAAATGTGCATTTCTCACCATCACATCATGTTCCGTGTCAACTGCAGCACTGTAGTTTGTTCTCTGGCTAATTCTTTAATATGCTTCCTGACTTACCCTGCTTATGAAAGCAAACAGGTAATATACGTCATTTCCAAAAATGATTTGGGACTAACTCAGTGAAAAATACCTAGAGAACTCTTAATGAACCACAGCCACATACACACAGACACTAATGCTGTCAGCGGGCATTCAACCTTCAGCACCAAAAGTGCAAGTTTTACACTTCTGTTGAGAACTCTTTGCTGTGGTATGTAACTAGCCTTTATAATTGCTAGGGTCAGCCACAAAGGGAGAGATATAATCACACACAAGCAACCAGTGATACCCAACACCACAGTTAGTTGATATGTTAGGGCTGCTGGAATCCCATGTGGCTTTCTGTGCTATAGAAACCTACCATTATTTAAAACACAACCCCAGTTCTAAGCACCCCTAAACTTCATAGATGGTCTCTAGCAGTATAAGAGGTCCAATATTTCAGCTCAGCTCTGATATTATTTGCTTAATTATTTGGGTTCACAATGCTTAAACTTTGGAAAATCATTCACTATCTTCCTTGCTTATGTCCAGCCATAGCCACATGCAGCCCAGTGTTCCAGAGGAAGCCACAGCAAACAAGACACAAAGCTTGAAAGGCAGATAGTCGGATTTATGCCACTAGAAGACCCTCCCACTGCACTGGGGTGGGCCTGCTCAGGGGAACAGTACAGCAATGCAGTAAAGTCAACATTATGGGGGAGGCACTGATTCACTGCCCTCCTTAGAAATCTGTACTCTAAATGACTTTAGGGGCCTGAATAGAAACTAAAGCTGCCCTCCCCCCCCTACAGCAGACAGCTTGAGAGAAGGCAGGCATCAGTATCATCAGTGCTTTCCTGTCAGAATAATCCTCCCACCTGGGGTGCAGGCTGCCACAAGGAGGTGCAATTCATGCCACTTTGTATTGGCTTTGGGTGAATATGACTCAATGTAACTAAAAAGGAGCCTTCCCTCAGTCAAAATTAATGCCAAAGGACATTTACTCACAGAGAGGTTAGATTATCCCATGCTGAGGAAGCGTGTGTGCTAAGGATAGGCTGCGTAAAGATTCACAATATCAGGGTGAGTAATGGAGTCCCAAGCATGCCATCTTTCAAAGCTGAGATAATGAGGAAAATACAATATTCAATGCAAGACCTAGCTTGTTACTGCCATGTCTGTAAATAAAAAGAAAATGCGATAAACAAAAGTGCTCTGCTTGGGAACATTTGCAATGATCCCACAGATTAAAAGAACCAAATATTTACAGAAGATTTTTTAGAATGCATTCCATTTGTGGTACGAGCCCTAAGAAAAAGTGTCTTACAAAAGCTTTCAGAGTAACAGCCGTGTTAGTCTGTCTTCGCAAAAAGAAAAGGAGTACTTGTGGCACCTTAGAGACTAACCAATTTATTTGAGCATGAGCTTTCGTGAGCTTCATCGGAGCTGTAGCTCACGAAAGCTTATGCTCAAATAAATTGGTTAGTCTCTAACGTGCCACAAGCTACACTCAGTGACCTATTCATCGTGTCTTCATTACACTTTCTAAATCTACGAATTTACAAACTCCATGATGGAACAGTTTATAGATTAGACCCTCCCTGCATTTTCTGTGCAATTCAGGACCCTGCAGATTAGCATCAATAATAAAGACACTGTTGTTTCTTACAGGTTTCTTACAGCACTTCCATAACGTCCACGCCGTAGAGAAAATTAAACCTGACACTTTTATCTCCTTAAGCAAAGGAGAGTTTCAAAATGCAAACATTATGGGAAAACTAAGGAGGACAACATATTCTTCAGAATGGGAGGTCGGGGGGTATGATGCTAGTGAATTTTCACATGCTTATACTTTTTAAAGACACACACAAGCCATGCTTTTCAGAGCATCCCACACACACTGTTAGTTGGATCGTGTTCAGTGCTACTTGGCTGCTGGTTTCAAATTATGTTTTCATTATAACTAGATTTCCTTCCACAGCATTAACATAATTTGGCAAAGACTCTTACATAACAGCTTTTAAAAAGAGGTTTATTTATTTTTAGTGCCAACATAAATTCTTTGCAAGCTCATTCAATGCTATTTGGAAGGACAGTGATTGTGAACTATTTGGGGATGCCTGGAGGATAAAATGTGCTAAATTAGCACCTACTCCCTTCCCTTTTCTGTTGCAAACCTCTGAAGCCAAAGAATGGAAAGGACGCATGATAAGCAAACTACAAGCAAACTAGTACAAAAACTACAAATAAAATCATTTGATATTTAATAACGTGTCTAAGTAAAAGATCCTCTATTTGCTCCCCCTCCCCATTGCTTTATAATATGTAAAGGGAAGCAGAGCCACAAAAGTCCTGCGAACAGGGGTCATGCTGATGGCAAATTCTGCTGCACATAGCTGCCTCTGTCTGTTCCACAAGAACTATGAAGAAGCTCAGCTCTAATCAACAAAGAGGTGCATACATCACAGGGGAAAGGATGGAATTGGGAAACAATCACCCTACCTGGTATGTTCCTCATTCCAGTATGAGCCACACATTATGCACCAAAACAGGAACTATTACTGCTGCTTGGATTGACAAAAGGCGAAAAATACAGAGTTCAGGTATTGGATAGAAGCCAATAGGTACCGAATTGGCCAGGGAGGGAGAGTTGCTCTGTCTGCCTGGCTGAAGATCTGTGGAGTTTAGACAAGGTATTTCCCATTAATCCCAAACCTCCAAGGTCCTTCCTGTCCCATTTGCTTCTCTGCTGGCCAGCCCTGGCAAGGGGAGGATGCAGCAGAGAAGCAACTGTTCAAAAATGGGGTGGTTGGGGGGCTGGGGTATGTGCATGTGTGTGTGTAACCCAGTCCACAGGTTCAGAAACGAAAGATCAAATCCTCAACTAAGTATCTTTCTTAGTCTTTGAAATCTTCTCCAGATTTACTCCTTACTTTATATTAGTCAGCTATATTCAGGCTCTGTACAGGTGAGCAACAGCAGCTGGTTAAAATTCCTTAACGTGGCGGGTCAATCTATGCCAGTGCTGCCCCGACTGGAGCCCCCTAGCAATTGGTCTCAGCGGAGTGGAGCTCTATACTGGAGTTGGTGGAACTGGCTCCACCAGCTTTATGTCAGCGGGAGTTCCTTTCCATCAAGGGAATTCTCTGTTGGCAATTTTCAAGCACAATCTGGCTCCTGAATGGAACAAAAGGGCCCAATCATATTCAAAAATCTAGCTTGAGTTGTCTATTTTTTTAATATAATAAATATTTGATCAGTACCGATGCCCTCAAAAACTGCTTTTTCTGAGCTTTGGTCATACTGCTCGTATCATGTAAAACAAACGATTCAGGCTTATATGGTATGTTGCTACTTCCTGTGTTCATATAGAACCTGAATTTTCTCCAAAACTATCCTGAATGATGGAGAATAGCCAAACGAGATGCATTAAGTCCCCCTTCTTACTATAACACCAAGCACAGATCATTCTTTTCAAAAACAAACTTTTACCATATGGCTAGTATTCTTTGTGTTCCGAAGGTCACTCTTCACTGGACTAAAGGCAGACCTAAGTCTTGGATAAATGGCCTAACATTTCTGCATATTCTGTGATAACATTGCATTCATCAGCAGATTCTGATAAAGCTATGCAGGAACATTAGGCATTTTCTCACTTTCTATACAATGCGTGTTCCTAAAGAAAAACCGTATGACACATTCACATTTATACAATATTATGTTCTGAGACTTGCAGAAAACTCATTGGCATGATTCCGATTTAAGATATTGCCTGCTCAGTATATTAAGGTAATTAGTAAGTATAAGTGCAAGCTCAAATAGAAAAGAAAAAAAAAAAACCCACACTGCAAGTCAATGCCACTTAATTGAATGGCATAAAAAGGACTTGCCCAAAGGCTATTTATTATTGGAAAGTAAATCCTTGACTGAGGTTGCAATAATATCACTACTACTACTGCCATGACTGATTCAGATGTTAACCCAATCTAAACTGGAGTGGTGATAAGCACCTGAAAAAACTATTCAGATAAGGGCAAACTTCCAGGAAGTGAAGCAACTCGGGTTCCTCAGCATCAACGGTTCAAAACTTCACCTACTGATTAAGCAATTTAGACTTTATTTAAAAATTGATCTTTACAGCAAAATTGATTCCAGCACAAAAAACTGTTCACACCACATGCTTGATGCTCCCTCAAATGGGGCTTCAAGGCAGTGGCAAAGGAAGTAACCCAGGCATGTAAGAAATAAATAGGGATTCTTGTGTGGATTTCACTCTAAAATGTGCTTTTGAAAAATATCTGTCTGAATTTAATTTTTCTCATATCTCCAAAGGGGAAGATTAATCTGTGTCATGCCATTACGTATAGACATCTATTAAACAGCACGCATCATAACAGAATCCAATTGGCCGATAAAAATTCCATCTTCCGGTAGTATCCATGTGACCTACAGTCAAGAGAATCTAATGAAAATAGTTTGAACATTGTTCACAAATACAAAGCAGCTATTGGATGGTAATAAAATAAGATACAATAAGTATTTCACATTATTCTGTCACCACACTGCATATCAAAATACTCAACGTTTAGTCACGAGTTATGGAGCGGATACACTGTACTATGGGATAATCAGAAGTATTTTTATGTCAGTACAAAAGGAAGCTAGGTACATAAACTACATACATACATGATTTGTGTTGGACAGTGTTTTAAAATATACTATATATTCCTAAATACTAGCATATCTACCATGCAGCCAATATAATGAAATTCAAGTATTTTCTAAAATAATTTAAAAAAATTAGAAAGGAAAATGGAGACTAAATTAAATGAAAATAATAAGGCAACAAGTAAAGATAAACATATTTTTCCTGAAGTGCAGAAAGAATGAATAAAAAGTGATACTAAAATGTTTTACTGGACAAGTACAAAACAGACATTTTTGTATTCAAATGTTCTCTAAATATGTCAGTGCTACTCACAAAACCGCAAGGCCAAAAGTCAGTTGACTTCTGATCCCAGAATTAACCCAGTACATACTGTACCATGTACACACAAAGTAAATCTTGCACATTTTTCCTTGTTTATTTACCACTTTCCAAAATGTTTTCAGCTTGGTTCTAATCAAATTCGCTTTAGCTTTTATTTCACTTCTGTGTCTTGGGGACACATTTTTTCTGCCACATTCCTCCTTAAATCAATTTACTGTGCTTGAAAACCTTTGTGTGCAGAATTTGCTTGAACACAGAATCTCCTCGGGTTTAAGTCAAGAAGAAAAATGTGCCCAGATCATTGAAATCATGCCAAATAAGAGACGTGGATAAGATATAAATTCTAGATAAAAGTGCACTGTAAAAAATCAGCTCCCAGGAAATTAATGCATGAGCAATGATTAAACAAATTACTCACCTCTACTCTGCTCCATCTAATTTAAATAATAGAAATGACATCATGCGGCTCTCTGGTTCTAAACTCAGCATGTTTAGTTCTGTTTCCTAGAGGAATCCACTCAGTAAATGAATTTGAGGGGGATTGTGCATGCTCAAATGAGGGCAGAAAAAAATATATAAAGGAAAACAAATGACCCGTTTACATCATGTATGCTTTCACTACACTTCTGAAATTGTGGCATAAATCATTTACTTATACTAAGTAAGTTACAACTAAATATTTTTAAAGTGCAGTTCAAGTAGAAAGTACCTATAAAAAGAACATTATGGGATTCCATATATATTCTCTCTCAATGATCTGCATACTGAATTTGTTCAACAGACAAATCAGATGATGATTTCTCTAAGTGCCCTGGCTGCAATCTTAACCCAGTTTCTGAAAATCAAGCCGTGTTCTTTCTGCCTCTTTTATTATCACTTGTAAAGATTCTGAAAATCACAACCTGGCTGGAAATGTTCTGAATGATGCATGCAGCAGAACAGTATCTATCTCCCTCTTCAAGCTGTTCTTGAGTGCTAACAATTGTAAAACTATGTTTTTAACAGTGAAATCAACAGATATGACTTGAAAACACACACAGAGCAGAACTATTGAGTCGGAAAGTGCTGTTTTAACATAATCATTTTTCTGACAATGGTCATCCTTTCAGTCCCAGGCACAGCACTAACTCAGCAGAACACCTTAGATCTCGCCAAGTCTGACAATATTGCCAGGGTCCAATTCTCACAGGGGGGAGCTATTCTGGAACAATTTCCTCAATCTGTTGGATATAAAAGGGTTCTTTTTGACATTAGGTAGGTGCAATTCCTTTTTCTTTAATGATAAGAGTACTAAAGAAGTGGTCTTACAGGTCAGTTTGATGTGGCTGGGTAGCCTGTAAGAAGGTGCAGAGACTCTTGTGAGAAGCTAACAAATAGGTGGATGAGGCCAGGGGCACCCCTAGAAATTTTTCACATGATACGCACTGCCAATCCTGTGGAGCTATCTCTGCTGCAGCTGCTGGCCCCAGTGCCTTGCCCCCCCCCCCGCTTTTCAGCCCGGCCTGCCCAGGAGCAGTGTCACGGGCTGCTGGAAGGAGGGGAGAGGTTGGGTAGGCCTCCAAGGGGGGAGGAGGGGGCAATATTGTAGAAGCTGGCTCCATGGCAGTGGCAAGGAGGAACAGCATTGGCTGCCCCACTGCCACTCAGGTTTGGCCCCACCGGCTCTCCAGCATCATACGCAGCGGGGTGAAAACCGAGCGAGTGGTGCTGCAATCTAGTGCACAGCAAATCCAGTGCAACTTGGATTTGCCAGTCCCTCCAAATGTGAGCGGCGCTGCTGCCCCCATGCACCAGGTTGCAACACCACTCATTTAGCTTTGGCTTTGCCAACACTGGTCATGATGGAGGGCCAGCAGGGCCAAACCTGAACGTGGGACAACCAGCGCCGCTCCTTCTCACCACTGCCAATGGTACACACCATACTTAACGTGCATATGGCTACAGGTGCCACCAGATGAGGTTGGCATTTGTCGGGTCCTAACAAACATCTGTGGACTGCCTTCTACACTACACTGTCTAACACACGGAGCCCCTCCCTGAACTGATCCATTTGGCCCTTCCTGGAGCAGATCCTCAGCTGGTGTAATGTGTCACAGGCCCACTGACTTCAATGGGCCTGTGGCAATTTACATCACCTGAGGATCTGCCCCTCTATCTACTCCTCCTCCATATTGCTCTTCTGCTGAGACACCTATAAGAAATCAGCCCCTTAATTATGGATAAGATGAAGAACAGATGGGCATACAGCTGGAATTATATGAGAATACACAACTTAAAAAATCAAGTATGTATTTTCAAATTTCAAAATTATATATACTTGATCATATCCTGTCTCCTCTACAGCTATATGGCATTTGCAATCTTAGATTTAGATCAGGGACTATGTGTGTGTACATGTACCGTGGCTAGCACGATGGAGCCCTATCCCTGCCTGGTGCTCCTAGGTACGATGGTAATATATAGTAAATATGATATTGTTGTTATATTTCATAACAGTTGTTGGGTAAATCCTACTCTCTATTAATTTTCATGCTCTTCTGTATCCATCAAGAGAGCAATGGAGTAAAGGATCTGGTCCACTTCAAGATCCCAGTGGCATGGATAAAGTTATGCAAGAAAAATTTATATTGCTCTTTTTTCAATAGTAGTAATGTTGACTAAGGTAGACTAAGACTGAGTAGCCTGACTACCTCCCCCCCGTCCCGGCTCCCCAAGTGTATATTGGTACCAGCTGCTGGGGAAATAAAAGACAGCAGCTGATTTGCCGTCTATGTGAGCATACTGTGTTGACTTATGACAATTTTTGGAAGAATGACCATAGCTTGATCACATGACTATTTAAAATATAACCGCTGCAGCGCAGTAAAGAGACCTAACTCTTCATCCAACCTTAACAATCATCATGCCCAAGGTACATTACATAACCTATATCTCATTGTGACACTGACTCCATCCTTATTCCTTAACAAGTCATTTAACACCTCTGCCTCTATTTGCCCCACATGTATAAAAGGGGGTGAAAAAGTACTCATCGACATACCTAACAGGGGCATTTTGTTTGGAAAGCATTTTGAAAGCATTGCAAGTATTATTATTGTAATGTGCCCAACTGTTTCTGCTCTCCTCACATGCGTAGCATGTAAAAAAGGTAATAATGTGTATTGGAGAGGTTCGGAACATTCTCTGAACCAAACTCTTGTTCCACGACAACAATGTTCTCTTCCAAATGTGTTAGGACGATATACATGTTTAATAGGCCTGTGCTTGAAAGTTATGAAAAAGAGGGCTGGTCTGAACAAAAGTGAGAGGTAATTAAAAGTATCCAGTGAAAGTCATGCTGAAGTGGAAGGTATAAGTTGTGCTCTTATAGAGTGAAATTCTATAGAGTCAGCACAAGGTCTATGCAGCACTTAAATCCTAAAAATAGGACTTCAGTAGGACTTAAATGGTGCATGGGGTCTCACGAGAGCCCTAGAGATCAACAGAGTGAGCTGATGTGTAATATTCGTGTTTGTATTTACAACTCTCGAACAGGGAAATGTTCCTCAACAAGCTTGTTTTCAGCTGAAAGAAAACTGTGCGTTAAATCCTATCATCATTTAAATCAATGGCAAACCCCATGATGAGTTCAATAGGACAAGACTTCACCTTGAGTTTTTACCTCTCATAAACACCATTTGCCATCTGAAGCCCTTATATCATCAAATCAGTTCTTTTGATAGGTAATCCCACAATGAGAAACTAATTTCTGCAACAATTATATCTAACAAAAATGAGTTTATTTGGTAAGTGCAAGTAAGCAAATATAAATGTGTTTTCCTCCGAGGGCAGATCACTGAATTATCTTTTCTTGAATGATTTTTTAAAAATATTACTTTAATTATAACATGATTAGCTTTAATAGCAGTTTATGCATATCTCTCAATGTTGTTGCAAAACGCCAACATGCTATAGGAAAATCAAAGCAAAAAAACCAAACACTTGAGTGCAAACTGTATAATTATATTGCAATTTGTGTGTGCATGCCTTGACATGCCCAGTGCATGGAGAACAGTGTGACACTGACAAATAACTCAAAAAAATCTTATAAGTATTATTTAAGAGGATCCTGAAATGCTTGGGCCCCACACCAAAAACACAGTCACTATTATAGCACCACTGAAGTTAACTTGCCAGTTCATGTGGCTCAGAGCCCACCACGCTCAAACATTACATAGGTTGCAGGGTAATTAGTGCCACTCAGAGTGTTTCCACAATAGTGCTCACAAGTTGCAACCATATTTCAACTATTTGCTACCAGGGTTAAGCCCTAGCATGGTTGTACCATCTGCATTCAGAGAACGCCACTAGCCGTCACCTTCAGCCCCCAACTAAAACCCCTCCAACGCATTATTAAGGATCTACAACCTATCCTGAAGGATGACCCAACACTCTCACAAATCTTGGGAGACAGGCCAGTCCTTGCCTACAGACAGCCCCCCAACCTGAAGCAAATACTCACCAGCAACCACATACCACACAACAGAACCACTAACCCAGGAACCTATCCTTGCAACAAAGCCCGTTGCCAACTGTGTCCACATATCTATTCAGGGGACACCATCACAGAGCCTAATCACATCTGCCACACTATCAGAGGCTCGTTCACCTGCACATCCACCAATGTGATATATGCCATCATGTGCCAGCAATGCCCCTCTGCCATGTACATTGGGCAAACTGGACAGTCTCTACGTAAAAGAATAAATGGACACAAATCAGATGTCAAGAATTATAACATTCATAAACCAGTCGGAGAACACTTCAATCTCTCTGGTCACGTGATTACAGACATGAAAGTTGTGATATTACAACAAAAAAACTTCAAATCCAGACTCCAGCGAGAAACTGTTGAATCGGAATTCATTTGCAAATTTGATACAATTAACTTAGGCTTGAATAGAGACTGGGAGTGGCTAAGTCATTATGCAAGGTAACCTATTCCCCTTGGTTTTTCCTACCACCCCCCGCCCCTTTCAGATGTTCTTGTTAAACCCTGGATTTGTGCTGGAAATGGCCCACCTTGATTATCATACACATTGTAAGGAGAGTGGTCACTTTAGATAAGCTATTACCAGCAGGAGAGTGGGTTTGTGTGTGTGGTGGTGGGGGGGAGGGGGGTGAGAAAACCTGGATTTGTGCTGGAAATGGCCCAACTTGATTATCATACACATTGTAAGGAGAGTGATCACTTTAGATAAGCTATTACCATCAGGAGAGTGGGGTGGGAGGAGGTTTTTTCCATGCTTTGTGTGTATATAAAAAGATCTTCTACACTTTCCACAGTATGCATCCGATGAAGTGAGCTGTAGCTCACGAAAGCTTATGCTCAAATAAATTGGTTAGTCTCTCAGGTGCCACAAGCACTCCTTTTCTTTTTATAGTTAGAAGCCATGCTGATAAACCATGCTTGAATCCTCCTATGAGAGCAGTCTGAAGTGCAGTTTCTTCTAATGTGTTTGTTTGTAATACAGCCCTGTCAGTATTGGGCCTCAAGGCTTCAAAATCTAGAAATGTAAATGAGTAAATAGATGCTAAGTATTATCATTATACACTGCAAAGCAACCAACATTAACAATGGTGGTTAAATCTGCTTGCAGCTAAACTGTGTTGTAACATATGAATAGAGCCAAATTGTATTGTAACCTACAGAGTAACTGCCAACCGTACTGATTTGGATGGGGCAGTCCCAAGTTTTTGACCTCTGTCTCAAGTCCACCTAGGCAACTTCCTCAGACTGAAAACATTTAATTTATACTGTAGTTATCCATTTGAGCTCCTAAAGCTGGTGCACTCACTAGTGCTGTGCAGCTCGAAACAGCATGACTAGACGCAGGCTCTCAGCCTACCTGAAGTGTTTTTCTCTGTAGGCAACTTCACATGTTTCTCCCCAGCCCTAATAGCATTTTAAGCCCCCATCATAAAAGGATGCAATGAAAGAAAGCAGGTCTTGGAGACTGGGAAGAAGGAGGGAAAACCTACTGAGGCAAGCTGTGGAAAGGCAAAAAATTTATAACTTAAGCAGAGCCTCTTTTACTAGAGAAGGGAGATGAGCAGAAACACATGAAATCAGGTAGGGGCCTTGCCATGCATACCTACTTTACACGGAAAGAATCAACATCCTGTGGTGATGGACGCTATGGAAAACTCTAAGATAAGCAGACTGAAAGGAATTGGGTTCCCCAGAAGTAGACATCACAGGTGGCTGAAGGAGAGAAAAACTGAAACACCATGGAGAGTGAATGGAATTCAGGGAACACGGGAAGAGAGATAGGGAAAAGGGAGAGATGACCTACAAATATGCCAAACAGAGGAACAGGCCTGCCATCTATCCCTAATGGTGCTACTGGGGAAAGGATGTTTACTGGTGCCCCTCACACATGAGAGAGTGAATCAAGGAACCAGACAAGTAGGAGGAACCCAGGGCTGTTAAGACTGGCTATGTGTGAGATGGCTTTGAGGCCAGATGGGAGGTTTCTATAGGTCCAGATAAACATCCACATAAGATACTGCTCAAAACCTCTGAAAGTTCTCCCATCACTGGCTTAATCTATATATTTACAGTGTATTATGTATGATTTTACAATGTGTCATCATTGCAAAACATCAAGTTCTAAGGCAAAGTGATAATGCAATATATGGGGCAAAGGATGCAGGGCACAGGGGATTTTTTTAGAAATATAGTAGGAGTTCAGATCTTCAAGAGAAATCTGAAAAAAAGTATCAGTTTTGAGGGCTTGAGAAGATGCTCATATAAAAAAATAACATAATATTCACCAGAACCTATTTAACCTATCGATAATAAATTGTCCTATTTTAATGGGATGGATCAAACACAATTGAGATGTATTTCAAGAATTACTTTGGTCAGTTTTTGTAGGGTAGTTTGGCCAAGAGCATCAACCCACACCAGCTACAACACTGATTGAAAGCATTTGGCTAAAATTGACATGTTGAGAGATTTTGAACATGGATGTAGCAAGGGTTGGTATTCCAGTGCGGGCAAGAATTCCGAGTTAAGTACAGTACCGACCCGTTTACGCGGGAATCTGCTTAACACACAGTAGTGCCATGCCTCCCAGTGCTACCTATTTAACATGCGAGACTCGTTAACACGCGGTTCAGGAACTTGCTATGTAGTGCTACAGATTTGCTCACTAACTCACTGACATAGAAATCAACAGGAAGTGCGGAAACGTGTTGTACATCTTTACCGATATTGGTAAAGACGTATCACGCACGCTTAGTCATTGTCACGCTAGAGAGAGATATAATATATAGTAGTTATATAGTAATATATATACTACATTAGAAAATTTTAACCGTAGGCCTAATATAATGGCAGAGGGCAAGCGTCAGCATTCCTACACTGTAGAAGAAAAGCTAGCTGCAACAGATCGAGTAAATAGCGGAGAAACCCAGGCCAAAGTTTCAAAACATATTGGGATTGCCGAATCTACTCTCTGAGGATGACTAAAAAAATGAATCTAAACTGATTGGCTTTGTACAAAATATCAATTCTGCCATGGGGCTCAAGCAAAAACATGTGCGCTATTCAGCAAAACCCACAGTAGACAAAGCCATGCGCACGGGGTTTGCTCAGCAAAGGCTGAAAGGAATGCTGCTAAGTGGGCCAATTCTTCAAGCCCAAGCAACAAAATTTGGAAATTTAATGGGGGATGAATCATTCCAAGCCAGCAAGGGGTTTATAAGTCGTTTTAAAAAGCATCATGGCATAGCGCAGGTATCGATTTCTGGAGAAAGCCGATCAGCTGATGAATTGGCCGTGAATGCGTTTCCCGCCGAGTTAAAATCTATTTTACAAAATGAAGTCTACCACAAAGAACAACTTTATAATTGTGATGAAACAGCTTTATTTGCAAAACTGCTACCTGATAAGACATTAGCCTTTAATTACAAGACACAGAAAACAGCTAGATTTAAAAAGATAAAAGATCATGTGACTCTTCTTTTTTGTATTAATAAGACGGGCAGCTCATAAGCTTGCCCCTCTTCTCATTGGCCGCTTTCATAACCCTTGCTGCTTTAATCACCTCAATACAGCCAAACTGCCAGTAATATATGCTAACAGCAAAAATGCTTGGATAACAAGACACATTTTCGATGACTGGTTCCACAACAGCTTTGTTCCAGCTGTTCGTAAGCATCTGTGGTCAAAGAAACGCGAAGCCAAAGCACTTTTGCTACTTGACAATTGTCCAGCCCATCCTCCAGCCGAATCACTGGTATTGAGCGATGGAAAAATTCGAGTGCTATACCTACCATTCAACACAACATCAAAAATTCAACCTTTAGACCAGGGCATTATTCAGAATTTTAAAAAGAATTATCGACGGGAGCTGATTTCAGCGATCTTGTCATGCACATCTTCAGGCATTTCTGAATTCCTGAAACAGTTAAACATGAAGGAAATGATTTAGTTAGTTAAAAAAGCTTGGGACAGAGTAAAACAAAAGTCCATTGAAAACTGCTGGATGAAGGCTCTCGGTGATGCCTTTTCTGTCAAAGACAGCTCAGACTCGGAAAACTCCAGCAGTGCACTGATTCAGAGCCAGACTTTGAAGGATTTTCGGAAGATGTCCTACAAACACGCACACAGACAAAAGAGGATAAAGGTAAACTTCTCTTTCAAATGATAAAAGATTTTAGTTTGGATACATCGCCGGAAATCACTGCCAAGTGGCTGGAGATGGATGAAGATTGCCCGACTTCAGAATTTCTGTCCGAGGAAGAAATATTAACAGGCTGCGAGGCTACGTTGGACCGTGAAAGTGATGGCGAGGATGTTGCTGAAAAAGGTCAAAATTTCGCCCACAGAAGCCCTTAGTGCTGTAGAAACTGTTGTAAGATTTATGAAGGAGCAAAATGTGGAAAATATTGAAATCATTCATCTGCGGTGAATGACAGACTTCACAAGAAAGGAAAAAAATGCGAGCTAGAAACAGCAGTAAATAATGGCGTTTTTTTCTAAGTGAATCATCGACATTTTTTTCAGCATGACCCTCTTAACCCGCGGTCCGTTAACACACGGTCGTGATGGCTTAACTCCCGACATCTGCGCATAAATGGGTCTGTACTGTAGTACTGTGTTCTTTCTTTTAATGGGTTTTTCCTTTCACAGCGCATTATATAATCACAAAATGGTCACTCCGTTTTCCTTTCTTGTAATCAGCCTTCATTCTCACTATGATCTGTCATGGTTAAGACCAGAATGGCATTTAGTGATATGCAGATGGTCACAGTAATGAGGAAGCACTGTAGATTTCTTACGGAAAAAAACAGCAGCAAAAAGAAATTAAATCAGAATCCAAGTGTGGCATAAAAACAACCAACAAGAGAAACAGGAAAAACTGGGAACAATTCACAAAATAGTTTAGGATAAAGAGAAGAACCTCATTTGATACTGATTTGTAAAACATGCTCTAACCACATCTCAGGGTGCATATACTGAATATTTCACTGTTGCTTCTTTTCTCCAAGGAACAAAAGGAAAAGAGAGTGCGATATAAAACCTGTCCTTTCACCCAACAGAAGCAACTGGAACCCAAAAACAGAATCGGGGGCCCCACTGTGCTGTGCTCTACATAAAGAATAAAGGGCTGGCCCCGCCTGCAAAAGCTGACAGTGTAATTAGGGACAAGATGCAGAAGGTGAGGGTGTAACACAATTGGTGGAGTTAGGAGGAAGGCAAGGGTGACAGCTATAAGAACACAAGGTTGCATAGATGACTGAGGTCAATGTGAAATTTTTGTTTTTGTTTTAAAATAAAGTGAACAACAAAACACACAATGAAAGGTAGGCATAAAGCATTCTCAGTAAGGGCGATCCAGCTATGGAACAATCTTCCAGAGGAGATCAGGTGAAACTGGAATCTAACCATTTGTAAGAAATGCTGCAAAACCTTCCTCTTTGAAAAAGCCTTCCCACCATATGAATGACACTCACAACACTGCCACCCCCTCGACCCTTATGCCCCCCCCAAAAAAGGAATTTTAAAAGAAAACAAGTCCTACACCAAGCAGAGTTTTGATCCTCAAAAGGTGGAAGTGCCAGAGACTACACAAAGTCAGCTAGAGGCTTTGCTATTTCCAATGAATTTACATAGAAGGAGCTCAGACACAACAGTGGGGATGACAGTATAAAACTCTTAAGATAAATAAAGAATCACTCACAGGCCACATTGCCTGGCCATTATCTCTAGATAGTGTACTGGATGCATGATGACAAAGTAGTAGCTATGCAAATCAATTTGGTGAGGGAACTCCACACCAAGTAGCAGGCTTGGCTTAACAATAAGGGAATCAGGTTCAAAAGCTGTGGGTGCTCCAGGAAGAATGCCCCACCACCTGTCCCAAAATCTAGGGTCTGATAGGCCAATACTGGGGTGCTCATGCTATCAGGTGGGAGTCAGTTTTAGGTAGCTAGTTGGAAGATGCTGTCTATGGAACTTGTTTGCATTAATGAGTTTGGTTTGCTACTCTAGGAGTCACTTCAACGTATATTTCAAAATTGTGCTTGATTAAAAAATGTTGATAAATACTAAATTAGACAAACAGATGGCTAGGAAATGAAACTCCTATTTTGAGCTTCTGAGTTTGCTCTTCTAGAGCAAACACACATTTCTTCTGGGCACTGTGAGGGGGTATACAAACCCCATCTTGGGCAACACAGGCTTAATGAGCTAACATGGGCTCAAGTGGCCCTCCCCACTGCACCTGTAGGAGGTGTCAGAATTGGAGGGAGGAGCTCAGCTGGTAGTATACCACTGAGGAGAGCAGATCTCCCAGGCCTCAATTCCAGGGGCAAGGCCTGGCTAAAGGCAAGGGCTCCTGAGCTGCCCGCTGCCCGGCAACCCATCCTTGAAGGGAGGGAGGACTTGCTGTGGATCCACTTATGATGGGACTATTCTTTGACACTAGCCTATGTGCCTAGATAGGGCCCACTGTTTTACAGGAAGCCCTCTGAGGAAAGAGGTCTCTTGTCACTCCAATCCACCAATCTATCTGTGGGATGTTCATTTGTGTTTATTGACAAACCCAGAGAGGGATGGACTATCTGGGGCTCAGCCACAGGGCTGAGCTTCTTAAGTCCAGACTGATGTAATAAAACCCCCAGAAACCCAGAGCAGAGGCCCGGATGAGTAATGGGGGCACAGCATCTACGCATCACATGGCAGAAAATCATTTTAATCACACATTAAAGTCTTAATTCTCCACCACTGAAGTCAATGGGACTTTTGCTATTGACATCAATGGGAGCTAGGTTGTGCCCTAAATTATCTTCCTCACAACCAACAGCACATACAGTAATCAGTCATTTTCTAATTAAAATGGTATCATTAGCCCAGTCAATTCAGTTGTTTGTTGCTCGTTTTATTTGTATGTTTTGCTAAAACATATCTACGCAGAATCTTTTTTCTTTTACAGAATGATATGAAACTAGGAAAATCTACATGCCACAGTAGGCGGCCCGAGAAAGCTTGTCACCTGTGTCACATGAACCCTGACAGTTCTTATTCCAAACCCTCTGGAAGAAAAGCATTAAAGAGATGATACTGTCATGAGCTGGTGAAAACCTTGTTATGGGTTGAGTTAAAGCCTCGCTGAGATTTATGGGGGGAATGCACCCTTTAGTTTATGTAACTGTGTGGATAAATTTATCACCCCATCCCCACTTAGGACAAAAGGGTTATGTGAACAGACCCAGGAGTTTTGGACTATATGGGCAGTGTGTGTTTTGCCGAGTACAGTTTGGGAGAATGGAGCGTATATGTGAGAGAAAGTGGAACACAGATCTACAGTGAGACAGAGAAAGAAGAAATCCCAGCAGAAGCCTGTAAGCACAATTTGACCCTGAGAGAAATCTAGAGAGAGATTCTGATCTGGGGATGCTCGCTGAAAAGAAGGTACGGCCTGTAAACCAAGAAACTACTTTTTTGGCCTTTGATTCCTCCTGTGTTTGGAGAAGCAGGACTTTTACTTTCCTTGTAAATAAACAAGACTGCACCAAAGAAAATACCAGACTCCATCATCAATTTCTACTCACAACTGGAATATCCCTAGGATGCTGAACTTTGATTAGCCAAGCAGTAACAATATTTATATATAGGAAACAGTAGCACTGGGTGCACACACTACTTTACTGTATACACAGAAAGGAAATTAAGAGCTTTTGGAGACAGGAGGTTGTAAAAAACCAGTAGCATAGTACATATTTATGTCATATTGTTTCAATAAGATTAACACACCAATATGAGTATGATACTTAGGGTATATATTGCTTGTTTTCACTTTCAAAAGAACATTATGAAGATGAACTAATCCATCCTCATACAACCCCTTTGAGGCAGGTACAATAAGCAAGATGAAGTTATGATTTTGCAGAGATATATTAGGATGGGAAATATTTTCCATTTCTTTTCCTGTTAATTTCTCCGACAAAGAGTTCCAGATAACATCCATTCAGCCTACATATGTAGGAAATTATATGGCCCCGATAACCGTAGTATCTGAACATTAATGATCATTTATGTTATGATCATGCCCACAATATGCTGGGTGCTTTCTAGACAAGAAGAGAAATTTCCCCCCTGAGGAACTCAGAGGCAAGAAGACAGAGGTTAGAGAAAGAGAAACAATAAGTAGGGATTTTTTTAATACAAGTTAGTTCGATTTATTGCAGGCAACACTGTAGAACTGCATCCTCAAAAGGAACTAGAGGAATTTATCCTCAGAACATCCCCAGGAGGTAGGAGAGTATTACAATCACATTACAGATGAGGAACTGAAACAGAGAAAAATTAGGAAAGAAATTTTTCAACGTGGCCACTGATTTGGGACACCTTAAATATCGGTTACCCTATCTGCAATGTACTGAGCATCTGAAGCTCCCACTGACTTTTGCTGAAGCTGTGGATGCTCAGCACCTTTGGAAAATAGGCCCCCGAGTGTATCAAGTTGGGCATCCAGAATCAGTGGCCACTTTCTAAATCACTTTCCTGATCTCAGTTGAACTAGATGCCACGGTGCTTTTGAAAATCCCATAGGCACCTATCTGCATTGTTAGCTGCCTAAATACCTTTGAAAACCTAGCACATTGACCTTAGTGACTTGCCAAAAGTCACAGAGTAGTAGAGCCAGGAATTAAACTGTGATTGCCTGAGCCCCAGTTCAGTTCCTTAATCACAAGACCTTCCTTGTATTTAATGAAGACACACTGTATATTCCTAGAGGAAGACTTATGAGCTTCAGGTTCGGGAAATCCTGAGTTCTAGTCCTTCCTTGGCTACAGACTCAGTGTCTGACCTTGGATAGGTCACATCACTCCTTTGCCTCAATGAGCTTTTACTCCACACATCAGAACCACCACTACCACTACCAAATGTAATTATGAACTGTTCACTTAGATTCTCTGTAGAGAGTTTTTAAATTACGAAGACACTAATGATGCTTGCACCTTCTGGCTCTAATGGCAGTGGTGTTTACCTACCTAGATTAGTGCACTTCTCTGTATTTTAAAACCTGAATCTATACCTTATAAACGACAGATGGGCCTCAACCAAAATATTAAATCCCAACTCTCCTGAACTTTGAGCAAGTTCTGATTTGGACCCAAACTTCATCAGAGTCCCCTCTTTGTATAATGGTCTCCACCACAGCCCCCTAACCAAATATAATCATACTTTGGAGAAATTTCAATCCAGAGCTGAATTTGTCTATCAGAACAATTTCTAATGATATCACGGAATTCTTAAGACAATGACTTAGTGCCTATATTTTTGCTACCAGGAGATCCTTTCTTGATGTACACTCTGTGTTCCACACATTCAGACTAATTATTGTCCTAGCAAATAAAGACATTTTCAAAAAGTGATGCTTTTCAAGAAAAAAAACAAAACAATAAACACAACATAAAATAATCAACAATAAAGTCTGCAGATGACACCAAAATTGGTGAGTGGTAAATAATGAAGAGGACAGGTCACTGATTCAGAATAATATATATCACTTGATACACTGGGCACAAGCAAACATTATGCATTTTAACGCAGCTAAATGTAAATTTATACACCTGGGAACAAAGAATGTAGGCCAAACTTATAGGATGGGGCCTCTATTCTGGGAAGCAGTGACTCTGACAAAGATTTGGGTGTCATGGTAGATAACACTGTGGACAAAAGAGCTAATGCAATCCTAGAATGCATAAACAGAGGAATCCCAAGTAGGAATAGAGAGGTTATTTTACTTCTATATTTGGCACTGGTGTGACCACAGTTGGAATACTGTGTTCAGTTCCAGTGCTCATAATTCAAGGAGGATATTAATAAATTGGAGAGGGTTCAGGGAAGAGCCACAAGAATGATTAAAGGATTAGAAAACATGCCTTATAATGATAAATAAATTGAGCTTCTCGAGTCTAACTTAACAAAAAGAAAGTTAAGGAGCGATTAGATCATAATTTATAAATACTAGGAGGAATATCTAATAATTGGCTCGTCAGTCTAGCAGAGAAAGGTATAACATGATCCAATGGCTGGAAGTTGAAGCTAGAAAAATTCAGACTGTAAATAAGGCATACTTTTTTTTCCCCCTAAAAGAGTAAGAGTAATTAACCACTGGAACAGTTTACTAAGTGTTGTAGCAGATTCTCATCACTGACAATTTTTAAATCAAGATAGAATGTTATTTTAAAATATCTGCCCTAGGAATTATTTTGGAGAAGTTCTATGGTCTGTGCAAAACAGGAGGTCAGACTAGGTGATCACGATAGACTCTTCTGGCCTTAGAATCTATGAATAAATACATGTTAGCATAAATGCCGACTCCGTGGGTGTTCCGGGGCTGGGGCACCCCCAGAAAAAAAAATAGTGGGCGCTCAGCACCCACCAGCCACAGCTGTTTGGGGGAGGTGCTTGGAGAAGGGCAGAGAACAGCAGGTGGCCAGGGCCTTGGAGAGGAGTTGGAATAGGGCGGCAATAGGTGGAGTGGGGGCGAGGCCTCAGGGGAGGGACAGAGTGGGGCAGGGCCTTGTGGTGGAGCAGGTGGGGAGCACTTCCAAGAAAAAAGAAAACTCAGGACCTATGCATGTTAGTACAAAAAAATTATAGGGCCAGATCCAAATTCATTACATCTGTGATGCTTCAGACTTGAAGCTGACCTTATCGGCTAGCTGAGATTCCATTGTATAGAGAAGTCCTCTAGTGGCACAGAAATGGATTAGTTAGCCCTATATTAACCCTATCACAGCCCAAGTATAGATAAACTAGTTGGGGATCATTGGAGCAGCCAGAGCACTGCTATCTTTACAGCTGGATGTAACTTGGAGTAGCTGGGTGCAACTTAGAGCAGCCCTGAAGCTGCGCTTGCACCAAGGGCTCAACTGCCCAACAACCCAGGATCAGCAGGTTGTAAAGATGATAGATAGCCATCATTCTCCTCCCTCTCTCCCACTTTTGGTTTTACACTAATTGCAACTTACATGGACTTGGAGATTAGGTCTATATATTTTATTATAAATTAGCATTAGGAATTAGAGTGACCTAGGTGACTATGATGAGTTTTACCCATGCAGTTATAGTGCTGTACCTGACTGGCTAGAATCTCCTGAACTTGACTCTCTGCATAGAGACTTTTAACTTATTTTTATAGTCTTCATTAGTCCTTTTTTCTTTTTTATATCCAGGATCCATTTTAGAGCAGCAATAAGGCACCTGTCACTAGGTACTATTGTCCTACAGTCACACTTCTCGGGTTCCTGAAGGGATTGGGCACCTGAGGTATAGAGTTCTGGGTCAAGAGCATAGTCTTCTGTTGTCTGTTATTGCTATAATAAAACATATAAATGGACATTCTTATACACTCATGGATGTAATCTCCAAGATATATAGTGCTTCTCAGTCAAGTAATTTCATACATACTTTCTTTAAAGTAACTGACAGCAAAAAGAAATTACAATATTATTAATACTTCTAGCAAGTATATTGATACATTGGGATGAGAATTTTCTTCTTTCTGGAAGACAGTATAAGAGGAAGCCAATGATAATACAATATCAGAATGCTTCTTGATCTAAATGGTGGCTCAATTTCAAATGAACAAAATGCCAATTTATTTTTTATTAGCTTACCTCCCTGTAGTGACTCAGGACTGATAGAGCAAGTTAACAGATTTTGTATCAAGTATCCACTCGCTGTTCAAAGAAAGTCTTTGTATAGAATTTGCAGTAAATAAACGACAGCATGCGTCAAGCTACAAGAGAGTCTATGCTTTGTGTGCATTATGAGGCACACGAGGAATCAGATGAGTTGCATGTGAGAAAGAAGCATTATCCACCAAGCCTCAAGTGTAATTATGAAATAGCCTCAAAGAAAGGTTTAATCAAAAGACACAAAATGCTTCCTTCAGGTTTAAATCTCTCTTACATAATTGTTCTGCCAAAGATACTCGTTTCTAGCACAATTTTAAAATTACAATGTTTATAGTATGTATTTAGCAAAGAAATGCCAGTATAATATTGAAAGCAAGACCAGAATGTTTCTCATGTAATGCATTTGAAAGGGTTTTGGGGTTTTAGGTTGTTGTTGTTTTTTTAAAGAGCGCATAGCATGGTAACTGTCGTTCATGAAGTCTGTTTGTTTTCCTTTGATAACAAGGGAATGAAAAAGCTAATGTGTCTGAAGAAGCACTATGAATATACATATCATGTTTCCACTTAGAATACAGCTCATAGTTTTTTTTAGTAAATATCACCAAAATTCCACCTGTCTGATCATTGTAAAATGCCATTTAATTATAGCAGTCTCTCCAACTTTGTAACATTTGGCAACAGTAACTTTCTGGATTTCATGACAAACCTTGATAGCTTTTAGATATGATTTTCACTGTTTTCTATCTGATCCTATAAACAAGTTAATTTGTCTAACACCTTAAAATCTCATCGATAAAAGCAAATTCCATTACGTATAGGTAAATCAGACCAGATCCTAAGCTGGTGTAAATTGGCATCGTTTTATTGATCAATGGACCTATACTGATTTACACCGAGTGAGGATCTGGCCCAAAGAAGCTAAGTAATTAGTCATTTAAGTGGGAAGGAGCATCGTCTAATGATTAGAACAGAGGACTATGCATCTGGACTTCTGCTTTCTATTCCCAGGTATGCCATAACCCTGAGCATAACCCTGTGGAAATCATGTGTAGCCTTTTATTTTATTTAATGTTAATTATACCACAGTGGGTTTGGCTCTGGTGGTTACAGTCTTAAGTTCAATAGAGTTATCTCTGGTTTCAGAGTAGCAGCCGTGTTAGTCTGTATCCGCAAAAAGAAAAGGAGGACTTGTGGCACCTTAGAGACTAACAAATTTATTTGAGCATAAGGAACACATGAAACCATAGGCAAGTAACACATACAATCACAAGACCAAGGTTCACTATCTTTTAGTATTTTTATTAAAAAGTTACCAACAAAGTTATAAATGTCACAGCATATACAATTCCTAAATATATCCATGTACCAGTTAAACTACAGACATACTCACATCCTCTTAGATGGTGTTAGAGTCTGATGGCCTTCTTATGGATTGATCATCAATACAGGAGGGGTTTCTGCTGGAGGTTTCCCATAGGAAGCTCAAATTGTCTGCTCTGGGCCCCCTTTTTTAGAATGTGATTCTGTCTATACCTGCATTCTGCGCATGTACATGAAAGTGTCAACCCTCTATTTTATTGGTCTGTATCCCCTAGAAACATAAGGGGATAGGCTGTGTAGGTTCTCATTAACGTTGCTGTATCATCTTTATCCTGTGGTTAAGACATATGTTGGAGACGATATTTGCTGTTATAGCATTTTATAATTTAAAATTTAATCTTCCGGGTAGACTTTTGCAATATTACCAGATGGTACCTCTTTTTGCATAATCTTAGAGCATTGGGTTATTTGTTGGTCATTTACTTTTGTCAGCATTTCACATCACCAAGGCTAAGCTAAAATCATTCAGCCCTCAGCCTACAGGTTCCTACATTTCAGCTTGTTTTACTTATGTCTAATACATGATTATTCTGAATACTGATCAGTCAGTTACTTCTATAACTCTACAAATTAACTCTAACATACAATGAATATCTATTATATAACATGTTGAATAATCATAACATTACACAATAAATGAATAATAAACTAAAAACATTGGCTACACGTCTGCACTTGTACCAAAACAAAATAAGTATCTTAATATAGACCTACTTCAAATGGGCTGGTGTGATAATCAGGGTGAAATCCTGGCTCCATTGAAGTCACTAGGAGTTTTCATTACTGGAATTCACTTTTTGCGTTAGGTGAAAGGCACTACATAAAAGTGTCAGGTATTACTTTCATCTGTGCTAACTCTTCAGCAATTTAGGTAATCATGGCAGGTTCCAAAATCAGGCCGTTATCAATCTCTTTGGAACAAGTATTAAAAATACTTCTGACTTTGGTTCAGATGAGGAGCTTATACAGCAACCTGACCTGGGGGCAGAATGCAGTGATGCAGCATCATCAATATAAGAGCAAAGCTTAATGAATTTGGTAGGTATCACAAACCTGATGTGATAAAAAATACAGAGAGCATAGTGAATTGGGAGGCCTACTGATTTATGAAAGATCACATTGTCTGACCAGAGTGTTAGTGACGTCAACTTTAGATAAGTTTATTCATTTAAATGAACAGAAACAAGTAGTCAGGTAGGGAAAGCATGTAGAAAAAGGCGGTGGTTTTAGGATATTGCATAGTGAACAGAAACCCGTTAATGGTGGCAAGGATAAAACAAGTCCTCTTAAGAAAAACAGAATTTCTAATAGATACTAGACAGTGTTCAAAAGTTCCATTTCAACAAAGCAGTGGGCAATGAAGAGAAGGTGGAAATTAACTAGAATGCCCAATCCTTCATAAATCACCAATATAACAGTCTGTTTCTCTGCTTTTCAAACCGACAGAAACTAAGGGCCTGATATATTAATGTGTTCATCCAGTTTAGTATATCAATGTGTTCATCCAGTTTTACACCAATGTAAACTTATTTTCATTTCTTTTGGAGCCGCACTGGTATACAACTCAAGTAACACAGAGATGAATCAAGCCACTAATGAGTCAGACTAATTAGATACATTGCGCCTTTAATTGGAAAGAAGAGATTTCCTACATCTGGAGTGCATACTGGGAACAGAGACGTGGCTATGGCAAGAGCACTGTTTTAAGCTAATAAACAAAAGGGTGTGTCAAAAACAAGACACTGAACTGGACTGTGTAGCTCCGTATGCCTTTGTTGGAGCAGCAGATCTTGTGGAAATAAGTTGAAGGCCTTTTCCTTAACAGCTGTGTTCTATTAAAAAACCTAACGAGGGACCTGCGTGAATAAAGATAATAAAATGGCTATGACAAACATACATATCTCTCTGTTTACCTATCAGAGCTACATAGTCAGTTCTCAGTATGGCTGAGAAAAACCTTGTGTAATAAGGCGAACTGGAGCTTCTCTGAATTTAAGATATTTATCAGCACATTCTATCAGTTCTTGCAAGAGGAGGGAGGCTTCGTTGTAAGACAGAGCTACACTCTGTTTGGAGGGAGAAAGCTGTAGAATATAGTGATCTTATGAGACGATCCTAGGCTACTGCATCATCATACATACAACCAATTTTTAATTTAGAGGGAGATGAATTCTCAGTGAGGATGTTCACTTCACTTCTTTAAGGAAGAACTAATGGCTTCATAAATGTTTACCATGTAGTACTGTAACACTGGAAAGCTGTAGTCAAAAGCCTGACCTGCTCACATTTGGTCAGTACTAATGCACACACAGCAAAGACATTACTGTCATCTTGTTAGCTGTGGTCCTCCCAAAACCTCTAAACTACAAGAGTATCCATCAGACAGTCTCAACGATAACACATCCTTAGTTTGCAATTTCTCAATGTTACTTTCTGCTCACATCCACATGTTTGATGAGCACCATCAGGACTCTTCTTTCATGACACACAGAGAAGAGTGCTGGATGCAGTTAACACAAGGGGTTGGGAGGTAGGACTCTTGGATTCTAGCTCCAGCATTTGTGCATAACAATTACCCTTGGGAATCAGGTGTTTATTTAGTATAATCATATTTATGTGCTCTTCCCCATGATATCTGGTTGCATGACATACACTAAAAATAAGCAATACATTGGAGCAAACACATCCGTGTAAGTCTATTGATTTAAATGGTTTTATACTAGAATGAATTTGGCTGATTAAAATAACCTCCCCAAAACAGTCAATGGAAACCTTTCCCAAACACACCATAAGAAAAATTTCCCTAGTGATGACCTACAATGAAGCAAACACTTGACCAAAGCACTTGTCTATGAATCATCACCTAGGGAATTTTTTTGAGGGTGCTGGCTAGCTTGATATTTGTAAAATACTCCAACTTCTTTGGATGAAGGGTGCTTACAGAAGTGCTAAGCAAAAGACTATTATAATGATACTGAATTTCTTAGGGGACAGACATACACTAAAATACATAATTGGAGTGATATCCTTTTAAATATACATCATTAGAACTCCAGTGAGATACACATCAGTGTCAGTGAATGTATGTACAAAGAGCTATTCATCTGATTCTCAAATAATACAAAAATGCATGCATATATCTATGATGATTATACATTCAGTGCATTCACTGTAATGTCAGCACATCGTTTGAGTCTTAATATTCATTGTCACATTCAGTAATGTTTGTCTTGACTGCTCCCTATCTCCCACACTTCATCTGCCTACTTAACCTCAGCACTTCTATAAAACTTGTCCAAATAGGTTTTAAAAATACTCCTCTTCTGCAGGATAAGCAAGAAGTGACTATATAATTTCCTGCTTTACCTACACATCTTGTGTGGTAGTGAGAATCACTGCAAATCCCATCAGAGACAGCAGAAAAATAGCTGAATATCATTCTGTATGAAAGGCTTTTGCAGCATTGACTAGAAAACCTATTAAATATTAAATAAAAGGTTAGCAGATTTCCTAGCAGAATACAATACTGTATGCAGGATTGGTTTGTTGTACAGATATAGAGCACTGCGTGATGGAGCCTTCCAACAAATACTGAATGATGAACCTCAATCTGCTTCTCTCTGCATTAAATGCAAACTGTCAAGGAAAATCTGACAGGAGGCTTCCTAATGCCAATATACTGAATAATAACATACACAACATTTTTCAACAAATAACCTTCCACGAGTACCTGGCAAACAAGAAGAAGGGGTAAAGTTTCCAAAAACACCTGAATGCTTTAGGAACCTAAGCCCCATTTTCAAAAGTGACTCAGGCACTCAGGGATCTAAGTCTCATTGAACATTAATGCGTCTCCTATGTGATGAAGTCACTTTTGAAAATGGGGCTCAGGTTCTTAAGTCACACAGCCCTGGTCTACACTACAAATTTAGGTCGAATTTAGCAGCGTTAGATCGATTTAACCCTGCACCCGTCCACACGATGAAGACATTTTTGTCAACTTAAAGGGCTCTTAAAATCGATTTCTGTACTCCTCCCTGACGAGGGGATTAGTGCTGAAATTGACATCGCCGGGTCGAATTTGGGGTAGTGTGAACGCAATTCGACGGTATTGGCCTCCAGGAGCTATCCCAGAATGCTCCATTGTGACCGCTCTGGACAGCACTTTCAACTCAGATGCACTACCCAGGTAGACAGGAAAAGCCCCAGGAACTTTTGAATTTCATTTCCTGTTTGGCCACAGTGGTGAGCTGATCAGCACAGGTGACCATGCAGTCCCAGAATCGCAAAAGAGCTCCAGCATGGACTGAACGAGAGGTACTGAATCTGATCGCTGTGTGGGGAGATGAATCCGTGCTATCAGAACTCCAGTCCAAAAGATGAAATGCCAATATATTTGCCAAAATCTCCAAGGGCATGATGGACAGAGGCTACAACAGGGACCCACAGCAGTGCCGCGTGAAAATTAAGGCTCAGGCAAGCCTACCAAAAAACCAAAGAAGCAAACGGCCGCTCCAGGTCAGAGCCCCAGAAATGCCGCTTCTATGATGAGCTGCATGCAATTCTAGGGAGCGCCCCTACTACTACCCCACCCCTATCTGTGGACACCTGCAAGGGGGGAGTCTCACGCAACAGGCATGAGGATTTTGGGGACGAGGAAGATCAGGAGGAGGAGGAGGATAGCACACAGCAGGCAAGCGGAGAAACCATTCTCCCGAACAGCCAGGAACAGTTTATCACCCTGGAGCCAATACCCTCCCAACCCTCCCAAGGCGGGCTCCTGGACCATGAAGCCGGAGAAGGCACCTCTGGTGAGTGTACCTTTGTAAATATAATACATGGTTTAAAAGCAAGCATGTTTAATGATTAATTTTCTCTGAAGACTTGGGATGTATTCACGGCTAGTACAGCCCCTCCTTTTAAATGGCCAACCCAACGGGGGCTTGGTATTGGAAAGGAGGGCGCTGCTGTTTGAAACCATTCCCACATGTTATGAAGGCTGAAGAAGCCAAAACACTGTGGCTTACCATGGCTGCCTGCAAGGCGAATTCTGTTGCCCGGCCCTGTGTGTGTGATCTCTCACACCAAACTGGCAGGCCCTCAATATAAGAGGCCAAATGTGACCTTAATGAGAGGAGGCAGGATGCAATGCTGAGGCTACTGGGGGATCAAACTGATATGCTCCGGCATCTGGTGGAGCTGCAGGAAAGGCAGCAGGAGCACAGATCGCCGCTGCAGCCCGTGTAACCGCCCGCCCGCCCGCCCTCCTCCCCAAGTTCCATAGCCTCCTCACCTAGACGCCCAAAAATGCAGGGGGAGCCCCTCCGGGCACCCAACCAGTCCACCCCAGAGGACTGCCCAAGCAACAGAAGGCTTGCATTCAATAAGTTTTGAAATGCAGTGTGGCCTTGTCCCTCCCTCCTCCCCTCATCCACCACGCCACCCGGTGCTTCCCTCCTCCCCCACCCCTCCCGGGCTACCTTGGCAGTTATCCCCCTATTTGTGTGATGAATTAATAAAGAATGCATGATTTTGAAGCAACAATGACTTTATTGCCTCTGCAAGCAGTGACTGAAGAGGGGTGGGCAGTTGGTTTACAGGGAAGCAGAGCGAACCAAGGGGGTGGGTTTTCATCAAGGAGAAACAAACAGAACTGTCACACCGTAGGCTGGACAGTCATGAAACTGTTTTTCAAAGCTTCTCTGATGCGCAGCATGCCCTCCTGTGCTCTTCTAATCACCCTGGTGTCTGGCTGCATGTAATCAGTGGCTAGGCGATTTGCCTCAACCTCCCACCCTGCCATAAATGTCTCCCCCTTACTCTCACAGATATTGTGGAGCACACAGCAAGCAGCAATAACAATGGGAATGTTGGTTCGCTGAGGTCTAACCAAGTCAGTAAACTGCGCTAGCGCGCTTTTAAACGTCCAAATGCACACTCTATCACCATTCTGCACTTGCTCAGCCTACAGTTGAACAGCTCCTGACTACTGTCCAGGCTGCCTGTGTATGGCTTCATGAGCCATGGCATTAAGGGGTAGGCTGGGTCCCCAAGGATAACTATAGGCATTTCTACATCCCCAAGAGTTATTTTCTGGTCTGGGAAGTAAGTCCCTTCCTGCAGCTGTTCAAACAGACCAGAGTTCCTGAAGATGTGAGTGTCATGTACCTTTCCCAGCCATCCCACGCTGATTTCGGTGAAACGTCCCTTGTGATCCACCAGTGCTTGCAGCACCATTGAAAAGTACCCCTTGCGGTTTATGTACTGGATGCCAAGGTGGTCCGGTTCCAAGCTAGGGATATGCATTCCGTCTATCGCCCCACCACAGTTAAGGAATCCCATTGCAGCAAAGTCATCCACTATGACCCACACATTTCCCAGAGTCACTACCCTTGATAGCAGCAGCTCAGTGATTGCACTGGCTACTTGGATCACAGCAGCCCCCACAATAGATTTGCCCACTCCAAATTGATTCCTGACTGACCGGTAGTTGTCTGGCATTGCAAGCTTCCAGAGGGCTATTGCCATTCGCTTCTGAACTGTGAGGGCTGCTCTCATCTTGGTATTCTTGCCCTTCAGGGCAGGGAAAAGCAAGTCACAAAGTTCCATGAAAGTGCCCTTATGCATGTGAAAGTTTTGCAGCCACTGGGAATCATCCCAGACCTGCAACACTATGTGGTCCCACCAGTCTGTGCTTGTTTCCTGGGCCCAGAATCAGTGTTCCACGGCATGAGCCTGTCACATTAGCACCATGATGCCCACATTGGCAGGGCTTTGAGAGAAGTTTGTGTCCATGTCCTCATCACTCTCGTCACAGTGCTGCTGTCACCTCCTCGCCTGCTTTTGCAAGTTCTGGTTCTGCACATACTGCAGGATAATGCATGAGGTGTTTACAATGCTCATAACTGCCGCAGTGATCTGAGCAGGCTCCATGCTTGCCATGGTATGGTGTCTGCAGGAGAGCAGGAGAGTAGAGTTGCAGCGGAAGCAGTGGCTAAAGACAGATGCCACGAGAATAGATATTTATAGAGAACGATGAGAGGACCTGCGAGGTGGATTAATGAGAGCAGGAGAGCAGAGTTGCAGTGGAAGTGGTGGAGGATGACTGTTAATACCGCACACATTTCCCGAGGAAGAACACACGTACCTGGAAGCCCATGACAGACAACATGGAGACATTCGCTAGTGAGACAATAGCAGCAGAGCAGAGTTGCAGCGGAAGAGGTGTATGACGACAGTTAGCAGCACCCAGCAGGACCAGAATGGATCCCCTGAGCTGCAGGAGAGCAGAGTTGCAGCGGAAGCGGTGGATGACGATGGTTAGCAGACCTACTGCACCGTCTGTTGCCAGCAGCACCCAGGACACAACAGCGGCAGTGTCGGTGAGCTGAGCTGAACGGGCTGCATGCTTGCCATGGTATGGTGTCTCCGTGGAAAAAAGGCGCGAAATGATTGTCTGCCATTGCTTTCACGGAGGGAGGGGAGACTGACGACATGTACCCAAAACCACCTGCGACAATGTTTTTGCCCCATCGGGCATTGGGAGCTTAACCCAGAATTCCAACGGGTGGTGGAGACTGCGGGAACTGAGGGATAGTTACCCACAGTGCACTGCTCCATAAGTCAATGCTAGCCACGGTAGTGAGGATGCACTCCGCCGACTTAATGCGCTTAGTGTGGACATACGCAATCGACTGTATAAAATCAATTTCTAAAAATTGACTTCTATAATATCGACCTAATTTCATAGTGTAGACATACCCACAGGGACAGATTTTCAAAGGTGCTATAAGGTACAGACAGGTTCCTAGTGGAATTTTCAAAAGCCACGAAGCACCTAACTCCCAGGTGTTTCTGAAAATCCCACTAGGCGCCTAACTGCACCTTTAAAAATCTAGCGCTTAGGCACTTTTGGAAATACTGGAACTTCACAGTGTGCCTGGGAAGGGCCATGAAAGAATGAGGTTATTTGTTGTACTGTTGTTTGGTTAAGTGCAATATAGTCATATTCAGGACTTACAGGCCAATTCAATGTTTTATTCGCAGGGAAATTCAATAAAACTCTGGAGTTTCTCTGGAAGGGCATGGGGATTCCAAAGTGCTCAGTATTGGCCTAACTTGGTTCCCACTGATTTCAACAGAAGCAGAGTTAGCCTAAAGCTGAGAGCTTTTGAAAATCTCACCTCCAACCTGGAAGAGCTGTTCATTGTGATTCCCATCTGGCAGAGCTGCACTTTGGGAATTATGAACATGGATGAGGGCAAGAAATCTGACTCTAGAAGCAAATATATGGAGTGAGACACAAGAGCTATTGAGGGCAGGGAGATGACTAGCACCTTCAGCATGATGGGGAGACCTGTCCCCATTACTGAGTCAGCTGTTGGAAAGTCAGAGAAACCCAGTTTGACTTGGGCAAATCAAAGTTCAGAAGGGTTCTGCACAAAAAGGAGTGCCCTGCCCAGGAACATTGAGGAGACACTAGAAGAAGTTTCTGTAAGTGACAATTCTATTACAGCGGAAACAAAGTTTTGTTCAGCTTCTTAGGCCAACATTTCTAGGCCTTCACATTTCTCCCAACCTCCCCTCCCCATCTCCACCGCTTGTTCAGAATTCAAAATCTATAGTACACATATCTGGGAATTTAAATTAATCTAGTAACTTATTCTACAATGTATTTTATTCCTAATATAGTGTCATTGTTTGTTGAGGTGTGATTTTTTTTTTTTAAGTTTGTGATGGGGCAGCTGCCCCTCACTGGTAAAGCAACCCTGGGGAGTCTGCACAGGAGGCAGCCAATAAGGAAAAAGCTTGTAGTGCCAACCAATTAGGAGAAGGTTTTTTTGGAGGAGCCAATCAGGGCCAGGCTGGCCCATATTAGAAGGGGCTGCTGAGTAGAGCAGAGAGCAGTCACTCCCTGGAGTTTGAGGGAGGAGAACTGGCTGCCTAGAGGGCTGGAGCACCATGGACAGAGCAGTGCTAGGTAGGGTCAGCAGAGCATAAGGAAGTTCCAGGCTGATGGCTGCCCGACTGAGGCCCTGATACAAGGGGAGAGGAGAGGTGCCAGGGCTGCAGGGAAGTGGCCCAGGGAAGGAGACGGCGGAGTTGGAAAAGGGGAAGCACACAGCCACCAGCTATAGGGTCCCTGAGCTGGGACTCAGAGTAGTGGGCGGGCCCGGGTTTCCCCCCCACACACCCCACTTGCCACTGAGGGAAGTGGCCAGTGTATGGACTGCAGTTTGCCACTGAGACGAGTGGCTAGAACCTGGACTGCAGTCTGCTACTGAGGCAAGTGGTTGGACTGAAGACTGTTGGTCCCCCGGATGGGGGGAAAGAACCAAGTGGGGCACAGCCGAAGGGCTGTGTCCAGAAGAAAACGACACGGTCTGGGAAGTGACGCAGGTCCTGGAGATGGAGACAGAAGTGACGACGGGTGAGACACTACCTGAGGAGGGCGCACTGGCAACCCTGAGCTAATTCCCAATATGGCCAGCAAAGGTGCCGCGGTGGTGAGTTGAACGTCCCCATTACAAAGTTTTACAAAATTAAGAAAGGGTACACTTCATACCCAATGTCAGACACACCCAATGATGCACCAAAACTGTTGAGGCTATTCTGCACTGGGCACTATATCAGATGCCCTCCTGCCACCCAAGGGCCACAGGTGAAACCCTTGAGATTTCCAGGAGGACCCAAACTACCATAGAACGGTGCAAGTCTTCAATAATGAAGCCCAGCTGGCCTGATATGGGATTTTGTTACCAATCTTAAAGTCAGGCTGAGCCTGCTGAAAAAGGGTTGCTGAGATTCAAAATGCCAACCCTGAGCTGAGTTTCAGACAAACCTTGAAGGGCTGCTAGAAAACTCATTCCTGGCTGTCCAATGTTACTCTACGAGAAGAACACAGGTCATAAGCTGTGAGACTATCAAAAACTGATTGATAGGATCAGGGAGTACTAGGGGATCGACTGCTCCTGGAACAAACATATGGACTTTTCATAACGCAGTGTTAAACTAGAGACGGTCATCAGAGCAGCACTGGCTGCTGACTTATTTAAGTCTGGCAATAGAAAGTTCTGTACCATGTCCTGTCCTGTACCATGAATAATAATATCACCTAAATGAATTTTTAAAAATACTTTTGCCCCCATCACAGAATAGGGCCTTCTTCAGCAACTTTTCCAAACTCTAGCCTTCCACTGAGATAGAGCTTAAAGAGAAACAAACCTCCCTTACTCTTCAACAAAGCACACCTTAAGAACTGAATCTGCTACAGGATGCCATAACCCTTGCAAATCATTTCCCCTCCCCTGAAAAGTTTCTTACCTTCTCTCAGCATATAATTTCTAAATTTAGGCTACAATCTATTTGCAGCAGGGAATTTGACCAAATTCTGTGGTGAAGTGCAACGTTGTAAGTGTGTGTCTATCAGTCTCAGCTTGTGTAACTTACATGCAGAAGGACCACTGGAAGGTATAAATTATACCAGCTTGACTCCATTGCAATGCCCTTACACATTACCTCTGAATTTGGCCCAGCTATGGTTCCGCATAAATAATAAATGAAAGTAATACACAGAGTATAAAATTAATAAAAACAGAGTACCTGGTAGCAGATTCCATGATAGCATTCTCATATTATAATTATAAGCGATTTTTACAACTTATATCTAACAATAGTCCCATAAAAATTCTTTCCGTGCAAAAATACCCACTAGGAAATTAAAACAGCTCTCCATTACCTAGCTTTTTGAGTGCAGACTTCTTCGGCAGTACATGTAACATTTTAGTACATGTAACTGAACATTCATATCATGCAATGAAACAATCTGATTACTAGCAGCCAGGAAAGGAAAAGGTATTTCCAGTGCCACAACATTGAGTATGTGATTATTGCTTAATCAATATAATAATTTGATTGGATAGTCTTTCCTTCTATTAAAACAGAGGCCCTTTACCACTGAAAGAAAAGCTAAGGAAATAGTTGACTCTCCTGTCCTCTTTGAATTGTCATGCAACATCTCATTTTCACCAATTTGTACACACATGAACACGGACTTAAGTCTTCCAAGTCTAACTGCCTTTCCTCCACCTGACAGAGCACACAAGTGCCTCAGACTGCGGCTGGCACTATCGTTCTGTGGCCTTCACACAAGGAGTGTCTAGGTACTGCATGTTGCCTCCTTTCTTCCCAGAGACTGAATATGTCACTTCCAAGAAGTACTCAAATTATGGGTCAAGAGCACCTAGGAACTGGCAGCTGTCCTTTAGTTTTAAATCTTCTATTTCATAGTAGCCTACATCGCTCTGTATCAACTCAACAGCAGAAATACATTCAGAAAACAAAATGTTTCAAAGGACACATTCGAGGTTGACAAACTCAGCACTCTTTGCCACACATACAACCACAGGGCCCAATTCATGCGAACAGTGATTATAAAATTGGGCCAATGCACACAAGAAAAGGGATATATTTGCCTCTTGACATATGTATTGTACATAAATTCCAAACCATTCATGCTATTGGGAGTTACAAAAATGGAGAGGTGAATAGATTCCAGTTATACTTTTGTTTCTAGAGTGTTCTAACAGTTACATTTCACACCACTATCAGCCCCTAAAGTGGGCTGCAACAGAGGTAAAGTCCCAGAAGCACTGTAAGACAACAAACCTAGCCACCATTTCCCCTGCCTGCTCTATTTTAGCGCTTTCTATAGAGCAAATCACTGTATGTAAGCACCACTCTGTCCTTGTGAGCCATCCAAGTATTAAATGGACAAGAATTTAGGTCTCTGGGCTCTTTCAAGATAAGATTTCCATCAGTTTCAGGACATGGGCTCAGAAAGAAAGGGGCAGACAGAGCAGAGGAATGGTGTGACAACTGCATACTCATGTTATACACTCATACACTCATGACTAAGATCACCACAAACCCAGCATCCTGCTTTTGATGTTGGTCTGAGTTTTTCCCATTACTGGAAAGAAATTTTAAAACCACACATTTCATGTGTGTCTTTAGTTTATTTTCCCCCAAACTGCATCTTGTTAATCTTGTTAATCTTCATATTATGTCAAAGATAATAATGAATTTATTAATCAAATGGTTCCCCAGTACCCCTCCATCAACCCATCAAAACAACGACAAAAAATATACCAGTTAAAAACTAGCCCCTCTACAAGTTCACTAGTCAGTCATTTATAAAGAGACAGACACGGGGCACCGATTTTAACATTGCTGTCATTTTTAATCAAACACTGACCCTTAGACTTCAAGGAAGATATTATCACTTGGACAAGCCCATTCTTAAATAAACAAAACAAAACCTTGTTTGATTTAACAGTTAACATCTTAAAAGTATAAACAGCAAGCAAATAATAGATTAAATAGTTTCTTAAAGAAGATTCAGCAAGACTCAAAATGTACAGACAGTGATTCTCGGGGTGGGGGTGGGGTTGTGAGATGAGGGGGCAAAGGGACACGCATTAACTTTTTTAAGTTTGCCATTGTCAAATTTAGGGACAGCTAGCATGCGTGACAGCGCAGGTCATCTGCCGGCGCGGGCACCTTCAGCCTAGGGGCTGCAAAAGCTCACTGTCTCCTGGCACCAGAAGTTCCATGAGGAAATGTGACTTGTTCTAATTTTGGAATCTGGAAAAAAGACAGACATCAGGAAGGAAATTTTAAAAAAATATATCTGGAAAAAAATCCTTTCAAAGAAAAAGGAAACTCAAGTCAGATACATTAGAATAATAATAAATCAACAATCAAATGTAAGTGTCATGCTGCTTTAGAAACAATATACAGATCATTAGTCCCTCCATGGAACACAGAGCATGAAATGATGGGTCACATGCATCCTTTGATTGCTCTAAAGCAGTGGTTCCCATTCACTCTTACATGGACTGGTACCTCAGGCTTGCTTTTGTATGAGATACTCAAACTATCATAATAATGAGCCTTTGAGTTAGGCTCCAACACACCCGACTGGTCACCATCCATTCAGCTGGACATACCGCCACCTGAAGAACAACTGAGAGACTAAGGTTTGGAGAAGCCCAACCTCCAGGGAGAGGCAAAGCAGGCAGAAATGAATTGGATGCAGCAGGTTTACATCCGACATTGGTAAGGAAAAGGAATAAATGAAAATAATCTACTTTTGGAATACTAGAATACATTTTTGATTTTTCTGTCTGCCACATAAATGTGGATGTATATACATGCTAGCACCACCAGGCAGAATCTTGCACTGATTTCAGTGGGAGCAGTTAGGGCAAAGCTTTACTCTTTTGAAAGTCCCACCCCGTATATATTTGTTGAAAATAAGCATGTCCCCCTCGGTAAACACAATTCCTGAGAAGAAGGAACCATTGTCACCTAATAACGCTACATTTAGTGACACCTAGAATTAGGCATAAAAGGAAGCTAGAGTGCACTGGAGCAGAGCTCTGCCAAGTAACAAGAATCAATGTAGCCCTCTCAGGATGGATCCCCAGTGTTGGCTGGGGCCTCTAGTGCTACTGTGAAACAACAACAAAAATAATAATAATAATAATAATAATAATAATATAATCAGTTTAATTATCAAGTCCCATACAAGGGAGGGAGCTAGAATATTTAAAAAGACAAATACTTATAACTTATAGTACACAGGGGGAAAAATAAGACAAGCATTTTTTAAAACATACCTTTATAGAGCCTAAGACTATTTTCCATAGATATTTTTCGATAGCTGGGAACCACTTTACTGGGTCTATGCTTCTCTACCTATGCCTAAATAAAACTATCACTAATATCAATGGGAGTTACATCTATAGAGGAAAAAGACATGAACGAACTAACTTATCCTTTTCACACTCCCAAGAATTTTTAAATACGAGGGAAATGAGTGCTCCTGTGAAAATCTTTTCTGAGGTGTGAGGCTTTTGTTTGTTTGACTGATACCAAGATCAATCTACCTAAGACTTCTCTTCTATCATTGTAGGCCCTAAACATTTGTCTGAGGATTTGTTCTTAAACTTGCAGCTATAGGACCCTGTGCTGTGGTCCACTTGGAACTTGTAAGCTAAAAACATGGTCCAGAGGAAACAACATTGAATGCTCAAAGCATTGTAGGAAGTGTAATTTATGGATAACACCCTTCCTTCTGCATCAGTACTGAAACTGCTTCATCCTGGTTTTAGGGGTTGCTGTAGTGTTGGAGATGACTTTTTCAGTTGGCATGTGCGATTTATGTCCTGAGCACCAGCGGTAATTAGAGATACTATGGCTATCCCCACCCCGACTCCTTTTTGTCTTTTTAGACCAGTTTACCATGTCCTAGAGAAATACAAACTTGGCTAAATTCAACAATAACCTCAGCCTAGGGCCTTACATAGGGATTAATGACTGGCTGGAATTAAGGGCCAGTGGTTGTGCCTCAGGCTATCAACTCCTCTCAGCCACTCATTTATCCCTGGAGATGCCCTAGTCTCCTTTGAATCATTATTTAAAATTAAAAAAATAAATCTTTCTGCATAGATTTATTTATCTATTTGTGGGACTAAAAATCCAATGAGTTGGAAATAGAATATTTGTGTAGAAAACAGTATTGATATCCTAGAGGAGTATGTTCAGTTGGAAACAAATGCTCTCATATTGGGAAGTAATGCAGGTCTGTACCTTTGAGCACTCCCTCTGTGTGGAAACCTATATTTCACTGATAACTTTCTGTTATTCTTCCATTGTGTTTGCTCTTCCTGAAACTAAATTGTTCACCGTAAATTCAGTCATATTATTTCAAAATACTTTGAAATGCCACCACTGAAGCTACCTTAACGTCTATGGAATCTGTTGACTGCTCAGCACTTTTCAAAGTGGTCATAATATTTATTTCAATGCTTCACAATAAAATATTTATTGTAGCACAATAACCGTTATTATTTGCAAGATCTGGGCCTTAATTTGAAAAATATATATATTAACTATTTTGATCCTTGGCATAATCGTTTCTCATTTTGCTTTCAATTATTAATTAAATTAATATTTAATTTATACAAAGTGGAACAGTGGGAACACATTCCAGTCCCTTTTCCAATGAATATTTAATTATTCATTTAGCCAAATTTTCTAAAATATTGACCCAAAACTGATTTTTTTTCATTTTCTTCAGAACTGTCAATGTCAATGAACCAAAACATCAGTTATTCTCACAGCTCTATTCTCCACCTATAATACTTAGTGCTAGTTTTCACCAGGCTTCTTTTGGAGTAGACTGCATGTACACTACAGACTTTTGTCAATGAAATTTTTATAAAATATTGGCTGTTATCCAGATCTGAGTCTCTTGAAATTGCAAAACAAAAGAAAAACAACAACAAAAACTCAGATCCTTCCCCAGGAAACCACCACTCTGAAGAATAATCCATTTGACTAAGATGCAATCTGGAATGATGCCATTTGCCACAGCAGTAACTCTCGATACCCAGTAACAAATGGAACCGAAAAGAGATCTCTTCGAGTACTGTGCAATGCATAGTATCCCCCCTGCCAGAAAGCTGAACTCCATGCTTATAATCAAAAGCTCATTATTACAGCATACTCTGTATATGGAATAAAGAATTCATCAATTTACAATACTGCTTTTTCATAATGTACAAAGAAGTGCGCTCAGTCTTATATGTATTAGAGCAGTGGTAAGTGTGTAAGACCTGTCCAGATTGTTTGCTAAGTCAAAACCATACAGGGCCAAATTCTGCATTCAGATATGCACACATTACTTATTATTTGTATCATCATAGTGCCTGGTCACAGACCAAGACCTCACTGTACAAGCACAGAATAGCCCCCAAGAACTTACAATCAAAGTACAACTTCCACTAAAGACCATGGGAGTTGTGCATACATATTTGCATACATGAGGACAGAATCGGGCCTCCTGTAGCTGAATATTTGAAAAATCTTGACAGCACCTTCTCAGAGGTAGTTTCATCACTTAATGAGCATACTTAGGGTTTTTATACTGATCACAACAATCAATTGTATATGCACAATGCACCAAAGAGCAGTAACCAACATAAAATAAATATATATCAGCTAGCTAATTCTGAATTGTCTACCAACTACTTAAAGACATGGGTCTGCACTGAAGTAACATTCCAGTGTAAAATGGAGTTGGCAATTCTCCTTCTGCTTATCATGGCCAAGGGAAGTCATGCATTTGTGTGCAATTATTAGGTTTCCCTAAATTGCACTGTCTGCAGGTGCTTGTTGCTGCTGCTGTTAGGATGGCAGTGTTACTAGGATGACTAACTTCCTTCCCATCAGAAACAGATAAATGCTCAAGTGACAGAATTTCCAATTTACTAGATCTTTAAAGAATTTCTGGCAAGCAGACCAAAATGAGAAATGTAACCTCTGATAATACAATAGCCAACTCTACTCTGGGTTGCCCCCTAAGCATTTCTCAAGTCCCCCTATTGGATAAAAAATTCTGGTGTTTAAAACATCTGAATCTTTCTGGTTTTGATTATTAGAGACTTTATTGCTTATGACAAAAAACATGATTAAAAGAAAGAGCCTGTTCCCAGATTTCTACTGTATCACTTATACAGTTCAGCATAGTTACATTAATGCTTCAGTAGCCCAGTACCGGTATTACAGGGTTCTCGTTCTCTCTCTCGCTGGTATTGCTAATGTACCTATCACCAAAGTGGCTAAGCACCGGACGAGAAATGCAAGAGAACTGTCCGTTAAAGTTCTGTTCAGCACTCCCTGAATTTTGCCACTGTTACTGAGAAGTGATATTTCCCCTTTTCTTCTTCAAGCCCCACCCCCTTTCTCTCTGTGTCTTCCTCTTCCCTCCATCATTGCCTATCCAGGGAGAATGATGGCAGGCTATTCATCGGCCCTTGCTAACATGAGGGGTTTTTTTACAAAAGGAGGTGACATGGTTGTGTGGAGACCTGAAGAAACCCTCAACCTTGGGCTTCTACAGTGAAGGACCTGCTGCTCCACTCCCTTCTCCAAAGAGTTTCACCTAGGAGCACTAAAACAACAAAAAGCACATACGGATAAGGCATGTAAACTGAGCAACGATAATTTGGTAGTTTTGCTGGGATTGCAAATAAAGAATTTTTGACTACACAGCACCTGTGGTCCTCAATGGGGAATTTTAAGTGGGCCATTATTCAAATTCAGTACCCAGTGCCACCCTGCATTCTCTTGCAGTAGCGTAAAGCTCTGACACAGATTCCAAAGTCAGTATGGTCAGGATTGATCCCCAGCATAGACCCTCATGGTGAACTCTCTTCTTCTTTCCACTGTAGTTTTCCCTCTCTCATCTTTTAGATATTTATTTGGATTTTTGCAATTCTACTATAACGGCGTAGGGATCTAGTGCTCTGGGTTCTCAACAATCTTTTAACATACACCAATAAACAAAGCGACCCACCAATTACCCCAGATTAAATCAACAACCCACTGACGACATACAGATAACAAAACTGAGCTAACCTCTTCACAGAATCCCCACTTGATTGACAGTGCCACTATCCAGCCCTACCTAACACCCATCCCCAGTAATAGATGGGCCTTGCCACATGCCCTGAAGGTTAACAAATTCGAGATTATGTCGCAGACCAACAGGGGAAGCTGACAATGGCGAGGCAGATGGTGAGTTGCGGCCCCATCTTAATGAACAATTATTTACTTGCTTTATTGTTGCGTTGTCCTACTTCCTTCCTGCCCCACCTTGTCATAATCTAGACTGAGTATTTTGGGTCAGGGACTGTCTCTGTTTTCTGCATGTCCATGTTTCCGAGCCCAATTGGGTCCCCATCCTTGGCTAGTGCCCCCAGAGACTACTGTTGCATCAATAATAAATGATAGTCATTATGGCCTGAATTCTGCCTTGCTCTTTTGTGTGTGCATGGAGCAGAAGAGGAGAAAAGGCGGCATAAGGAGACTTCCCCACACCTTGTACATGTAAGGGCTGGAAAGTATTGCAGCCCCTGGCTCCCCTAAGAGCAGGGGACTGCTCCCCAACTAGTCCATCAGGCCCATTGCCCAAAAGAGGCAGGGAGAGGGAGAAAGTAGACAAAACCATGCTTCTGCACCCCTCCCCCCCTTGCTGGCTAGCAGAGTTGATTGGCGGCATGAACATGCTGTGCCCCTCAAACCAAGTAGCAGTGCAAACACTCCATTTGTGCAGGAAGGACCTTCAATGCAAGGCCCCCTCAAGAGCCTAAATGGTACAGGTTAGACCTTCATGGACTCAATTTTAAAATGAAATTGTTGATTTTTTTTTGTAGACAGAAATGTATAAGAAATGCTGTGTAACCAAAACATGCTCCACAAATTACAGTCTGAACTTTGATGATGATGATGATCATTATACTTTTTTCACTCTAAACCCTTTTGATCACAGGATATATTGGTGTGGGACATGTGCTCCTTTAAGATTCTGGGCCCTCTTAATTTCACTATAGTCAATGGCAGCATTTCCACTAAGCTCAGTGGGAGCAGGAATGTTCTGTAGACTGTTTGGATGAATAGCACAAATATAAGAAAAATTTAATATGCTAAAGCTAGCATCAATAAGTCACCCTCTGCTCTGAAACTGCAATAAATGTCCATTACCACATGTTTTCTCTCTTTTCTACACAGAACACAAAACTATATTTAGATAACATTCAAGTATTGACTAAAACAGAAAACAGAAATAAAAGCCATGTGCGTGTCTAGCAAAATAGCCACTGTTTACACTCAAACACTCACCATAATAAATAAATAAATGGGCCAGAGTTCAGCTCTGAAGGAAGAAGATGTGCCTCTCATTGATTTATGGGATGCACACATTCATTCCAAGGTCAAAACTGGCCCACAGACAGGCACCTTATTTAAAAAAAAAAAAAAAAAAGATGGTAAACTCCAGTCTCTTGGGTGAAAAAATAAAATCCCTGAAATCTGGAGGGAAAGCAATTAAGCACAGCTTTCTCAATGTGCAAAGCAGCAAATTGTTAGGTAGTGGCTCTAACTGAAGTCCACTTATTTTATGAAACTTTGTAGGAAACCCATAGTGGCAAACATTTGTTTTAAAATCTCATTGTGAAAACAGCTGTATTCCACTTCGGAGAATGCAGCATTGCTGACCCATTAAAAATAATAATCCTGGCAGAAATCTAAACACATTGTAACTGATTACAGAACTAAAAAGGAAGATAAAGCTTTTAATTGTTGTGTTACGTTTTAAAAGTCAGCATAATCTCCCAAAGTTTAAGCAAATGCAGGTCACAGAAAGTAGGATTGCTTTACTTTACTAACAGAACCCTGTTCCATCAGTTTGAACCAGGATTGATTATATTACTGTGATGTCTGCAAAAGGGGAATATTGCAGTGTTTTCTGACTCTCCTCTAAAAGTAGTGCTGTGTATTCACATACTGTACACTGATATTATAGGTCCAACAGGTCACTTCAAAACGAAGTCATGTTCCCCAAAAAATTGTTAAAGTTATCTTTTCTAACCCTAACTCTGGATTGAATGGAGGATGCTACTACATCCTTCATGATTCAGCATGCCTTACATAGCCACAACTCCCTTTGAAATAAAGGGGAATTTTGGGTGGGCAAGGTATGCACAACTGGGTCCTGAGACTCACAGATCTATACCGTATTAGTTATAATACTATGAGGAAATGAATACTATAGGAATAACAGTAAATAAAAGCCAAGTAAAACTGTAAAATCAGAAACCCTACCAGTAACAGTACTGTTTATTTTAGTTTCTTAGAGTCACTTGTGCACACAGCATAGACTGTATGAGGTACAGTACGTCAAATGACAAGAGAACATTACATTCAGCATATGTTTGCCCAGTGAATCTAATCTTTTACAATAGAGGGGTTTTCTACGTTTCAGCTGGGAGATGAGACCCCCCCAGCTCACGAAGGCATTCCTGTGCTAGCTCCGTTTGAGCCTGTGCCTCAATACAGCAGCATGTACCCGGCAGCCCAAGCTGTCTGAGTACTTAGCCATGAGGTCGGGCAGGACTGTACTCAGGGCAGCTAGCTTAAGCAGCCAACTGTACCAGACACATTGCTATTTTTAGGAGGTAGCTCAAACAGAGCTAGTACAAACACATCTACACCCAGAGCCAGATTTAGGGGCAGACAACGCAGGCGACTGCCTGGGGTGCCGGGCTTCGGGGGCACTGGGCTCGGGGGGTTATTTTTGTTATTAGCAACAAAAGAGAAAATGGAATGTTTGAAGTAACATGTTTCAGGTATTCCATGCATGGATTCATTTTTCACTAACCTCCTAGAATGTTCTGGACCTTTGTAGAATTTCCTATGGTATTCAGAAGTTTAACAACTGGAGGGGGAGGGGCGCTGAAGACGCTCCTTCCCTGGGGGGTCATTTGGCCTAGGACCGGCCCTGTCTACATGAGCTGGGAATCAGACCTTCCAGCTCAAATGTAGATATACCCAGACAGCCACCTTCAGGCTCCCCTGATCCAAAAGCCAGAGAGTGAGTGGATCTGTCCCCACCTTATAGTCAGAGCAGCCCTGGGGCTTTTCCAGAAGCCATGGATCAGCCAGGTATAGGGGCTGGCACCCCTTCTGTGTCTTTTGCTCCAGGGGCCAGGAAAGGATAGCATGGGAAGCTGCTACATATAAGCCAGCCAGGGCTCTATGCAGTGTTTTCCCCAGGAATTGAAATTAGGGGGGGTGTTCAAATTTGCAGTGGGGGGTCAGGGCTGATGAAGGGTGAGACTGTAAGGGCACCATAGTAAAAACTGAAAAATGTTTCATGACCATTTTATTAGATTTTAAAATCATCACACAAATTGAAGTTGGCTACTCGAGCCTTCTATGAAGCACTACATCTACATCCTTCTTGGTTTCTTGCTATAATTTTGCACAGCTCTGTTAATGAACTTCTTGAATGCAATGCATTCATCTTTGGTGGCTTCTCGTGTGTCCGGTATTTCCATTCCTTCAATTGATATGCTCATTAGTTCATTCACATGATCAGACAGAAGGCAACTTCTTTCAAAACACAAAATTCTATTCAATGATGAAAAAGAACACTCAACTGTAGCTGTTGTGACTGAGAGTAGCAAGAGATGAATTCCAACTTCTTTCAGCCCAGGAAACATAGCATAAAGATTGGGTCGAGCCACTAGTGAAGATAAAAAAAGAAGTTGAAGTCAAATCTTCATTAATTCGTCGTATGATATTCCACTCTGTGTTCAAATTCTCTATTCTGACCTGAGCAGATGGCAGCCCCATTGCTGGTAGTGCATCACTCCACTCAACTGTCGGTGTTTTATAGGACAGGGATCTCTAAAAGCTACATAGAGGTTGAGTAGAATCTAGAAGTTGCTGTTGTAGATTTTTAAGAATCAACTCTGTGTACTTTTTCAGTTGTCTTAACAAACACTTCTTGTCCTCTTCACTTAAGGATTCAATATAAATGCCTTCATTAGTCTACTTCTGGACTGAAGTCTTTGCTTCTTCCAGTACTTTTTCAGTGGATAGCTCTCTGGTTGATCCAAATGCAGCTTCTATTGATGGACAAAGATCTACCACTGTTGTAGCAGATGCCTGGATGACATTGTTTAATGACTTACATGGTTTCAACAGTAGACTTACAAGAGAGAGAATGGTAATAGTCTTCTCTGAACGTAGTAGCAAAAGTAATCCACCAGCCTCACTACTTAGATCCATCCCATCTTGGTAGATACTTTCCAAAGCCAGTAATAATGATGGAGTAATTTTAAGACAACAGCCAAGGATCGCTCATGAGAAAGCCAGAGGGTTTTCCCAGGTTGGACTAATTTGAACTCCAGTCCCAGTGTATCTTCTACATTTTCCAAGATATTCAGTCTTTTTGGACTCTTGCTGAAAAAAGAATATAATGAAGACATTAAATGTATAGCTTTTTTAATGTCTTTTGAAGAGTCTATAGCTCGTACTAGCGCTAGTTGGAATAGATGACCTCTGCAGTCTGTATAGGAGAGATTAGGGTTGCACTTTTCTCTGAGGAAAGCTTGTGCTCCACCATGTCTTCCACAGAAGTTTGCAGCTCCATCAAATGCACAAGCAGCCATCTCTTTGGGGTCCAACTGACAAGCATTTAACTCTTCTAAGATGTGGGTTGTCACAGATGCAGCCAATCTGTCTTATATAACTTGAACATCTAGAAATGCATCTACTGGCCTACTACTGACATCAAGATAACGTACACAATGACTTAATACTTGATGCCCATTTGCATTGGTGCATTCATCAGCCATATATGCAAATTTTTTGAATGTGGTGAGAGAGTTCTTCACTTTTTCAACTGTTGAGTCTTTTATTGTTGCAGCACGTGTGTCTAGCCAGTCAGTTGAGTTTCTTGCAGAAAAGTAGTGAGCATTTGCTGGTCTTGTTTGGAACCAGTGTTCAACTTCAGGATGAACAAGTGACATTGCACTTAACATTGGCCTCCAGTTTGTAGTGTGTGGTATCTCTTGCTTAAATAGTAAGTATGATGCCACGGCCATGTTTGTTCACATGAACTCTGTTGTGTCTCCAGCATTCTTAACAGCCTCATTAACACTCACCAGTGTTGTCCTTGGTCGGTGGAGACTCAGAGTTCAGAGGTGCTTTCACATGAGTTCACCTCCCAGGTGGGGGGCAAGAAGGTACCTTGTTCGTTCTGCCAACTGCTCACTGTCCACTCTGGCCACTGTTGTTCATTGTGCCACCGTTCACTCCATCGCTCTGTTGCCAATGGCCCTGCACCATCACCTTCTGCTGCCACCTGCCACTGTGACCTCTCCGAGTTGGTCTCTTGAGCTTCCACCCAGCTCTCAGTAATTTCAGCTGAGCTCTCAATGGGGGAACCTCACTGCTAGTGCAGACTAGGCCATCTCTTCCACAGAAACACTGTCCCCACAGCAGGTCTAAGCACTTAGACCTAATTATCAGTGATTTCAGCTGTAGTGGTCACTTAACAAAACAAAAGACCATCTATGGAGCCTAATCAGCTCTGTTTTTAAACAGTGGAGAGGGACAGGTCAAATAGTACTTGTGACTCAGGCAGACCATCAAGCAAAACACCTGTCCCCACCCCTTCTCTTGATGCCCTATATCAGCAGAGGTTAAGTACAGTTCTACTGCCCTTAACTCATACCATAAGATTAACAATATTTCTTTACCCCTGCATTTAAGTGATTTGTAACCCAACCCCAGCCAAAATCTATCACTTGGGTAACACAGCTCTATTTGCTGGATACCTAGGTAGATTAGGTGTGAATGTAAATACAATCTGGTCCTCAAGCCTTTCCCCCCAGCCCCCAGCTGATCACTAGCTCTCAGGGAGAGCTCATTTAGACTTCGCTTACCAATCATAATTTGAAATTATTAGGTTGGCCAACATCACCAAAAGGAATGCATTGACATTGTCATAAAAAAAACAACAGCTGTATAAGGAAGCTAGTCTATGTTCATAGTTCTCAAATCTATTATACTTTTTCAGATACACGTATTTATCATACACTTTATATGGTTTTAAAGTGTGTGTTAATGTTTCAATTTCAATTCAAATTTCCAAACAGTCACTAAATTGGCAACACTGCATGTAACTAGTTCACAAAACTGCGGGGGGGGGAGAGTTGTTGGAAAAATTCGGGGGTGGGGGGTGTGGGGAAATCCCTGGCTCTATGCCGTCTAGGGATGCCCCTTGGCAGGGGGATTCTTCAGACAGCAATTTAAGCCAGTTTTACAATTGGCTCTGTGTTGCTGGAGCAACGCAAAACAGCCCGAGTAGAGGTCAGGATCTGCCTAATAATGCTCTATACCTGTATGTTATATACACATATGCGTACACATATTATATGATACTTTAATGTTCAGCAACATTCCAAACCACAAGGAAAGGCAGCTACTAACATAAAATGGTCAGACTTCACAGACATGCAGATTTTGTACAAACTCCATTTTGAAAATTGAATAAGCATCTCAGAACTAAGAATTGTCTTTTTTAAGTAGTGGGAAGGATAGATCCTCTTGGGGACTTGAAACTTGACCTGAGAGTCCACAAGACTGGTCACACCAGTGTTGTGGCTGATCTCTTGTTCATTTGTTAGGCAATCCTTGGCTTAATTTTGTAGCTCATAGAGAAATGGGTAACTCAGGGGATGGATGGAATAACTAAGGGGATTGGTAATGGGATAATACTGACTTAATACTAACTGGCCTACGTGAAATGTGTCCTTCTCAGGCCATTCCCAACAAGAAGGAACTGTATGCACATTATTAAAACACCATCACCATCATTAACTGGCACTGTTCTGACAGTGTCAACAGAAGGCCAAATTGGCCATACTGTGAATGAGTAACAGCATGGACCCTTGTTTGCTTCCGAGGAACAGCTACCAGCTTTCTACAGCTAGTTGGAAAATAAATATTTCCCCACAAATTTTTTTTCACGACTTTTCGGTGAAAAATTTATCAAAATATTGCCATTCAGAAAAATCACCATCCTGCCTTATTCTCCTACTCTCCTCAATAAGCCAGGCTACCTGATCAAACTGTATCCTCTATGATGCTCTAGTTTCAATTTTCAGGTGTTAAGTTTTTCAACAACAACAAATTCCAAAGAAAGCGGACACTGTTCACAAAAAAATAATTTACCGGTAATCTAATTTTCCATTCAAGAACAGAAAATTTTCAACCAGCCCTAGTTCTGTCCCTTACTTGACAAAAGCAGTCTAACTCATTATAATATATTTTATGTTATGCCACAGATTTATATGGCAGTTCAAAGAAGAAATAAAAATAGAGGACTGCCCCATAGAGTTATAAATTTAATACCTCAATTAGAGCATCAGAATGACAGTGAAAAGGGATTAAGGCAATTGATGAGCGCTCTCAATCTCTCTCACACACTCTCTCTCTCTCTCTCACTCACACACACACACACACTTTTAAAAGCCAATTTTCTAACTTGAAGCATACCTCGTTCGACATTCGCCCCAGTTGGCCATTTACTCTCCTGGGAAGGAGAACAGGCTACCACCATGTTATAGCACATCACTTTCCCCTTGTCCATTCTAGTTTTAATAAATATGGGGAAAATATCAAAAGCAGCTCCTTCACTCTGCTTAATGCTTCGCCCAAAGCAAGACAGAGAAAACGGGAGGCTAAAATGCAGTTGCTGAAAGTGAACAGGGCAACAGCTTCACAACCATCCACAACATTTCCAATTGCTTCAGAGAGAAGCCAATATTAGAAAATATACATTTAGGCTCTGTTTCTAAGCTTCCTTTGTTTATTATATTTGGCAACACTCATATCATTATAAAATAAACGGACACTCATGTATTTTTAGATAACTCCAGGCTTACTTCATCAACAGTTCCAAAAATTAGGAAGCATATGTCTGCAGAATCAAAGGCATAGAATATATTGTAGCTGGGTGAAGGTTTGTTTTTTTACTAAATAATAGAAACAGTAGTCCCAGTTTTATATTAAAAAGAATAATGCACTTATTTAAAAAGAACTGCCTTCCACAGAAGCCCAGAAAAGCGTGAGTTTCCCCTCAGGTCTGCTTTTTACACTCCATACATTAGCTTTCCTGAACTGCTACCCCACTGTAAAGGAATATTTCAATACATCATTCAAACTGGTTTCTTAAATACATTTCAAAAATTTTCCCACCCTTGGGGCACACAGCAAAGTCATCTGTAGACTTTCCCTCATCTTTCTCTGAAATAGTAAGAGAAACTGTGAGTTTACATTTCTGTACCTTTTTAAGTTCATACTTCTATCTTTGAACAAAAGCACCTCCTCAATATCTGAACAGTAAAATTCGTTCTTCCCTTTTCACTTGCCTATGCATTATTTAAGAATGCTGCTCTGAATTCTAGCATTAGGGTTTTCCTTGGAGCAACAATCAACAACAGTTTTTTAGTCTGGTACAGCAGGAAATATAGGATATCCAGGATAGTTTCACATATTTGTTTGCTATGTTCATCCTCAACAATTAAATATGATAATCCAATTTGGTGAAAAATAAACTGAAATCAGATCTGCTGCAAAAACTTTTTAAACGTAATTTTCAGCCTAGCAATCAATGCTTATTCAGTTTCCATGTCATCTCTGTCTTCTCGCTTTGCAGATGCTCAAGTGATGTTAAATTAAACAATTGCACAAAATTTAAGAACTGCAGGAAAATTACCATCCACACTTAATTCTGGAATACAAAAAGGTCCTTAGAAAACACCCTTCAACGATTATTTTTCCTTATAGCAAAAATAAAACAATACAAAGACTCTCACAGTAAAAGTAGAATACATTTGAGACATTCTTCTTGCATCTTACGTCATTTCAAAATATAAGACTACAACGGTGAAAATGAGGTACCCCTAAAATATATTGAAAGACTGAGCTGCTAATGAAAAATGTCTAACCTCTAAGTGAGCTGTGTATTGAAACAGACAGCAACACTAAAGTATGTATCATTTACAGACACACACAACATCAAACTATTATCTAGTTAATACTATACTTTACTCCAGGACATTTACTTTAAATTTGTGTAAACTGAAAACACAGGCTTGTAAACCACAGGCTCAAATCTGTAATTATAACACAAAGAAGAAGAAAAAAGAAATCTTAAACTTACAATGATGAGTTATCATAAATCCAGCACAGCAAGTAGCCCTAAGGGTACATTTTAGATTTTTTATCCATGCTCTGTTCTCTCTGATGTGACTATTTGGGCACATGGTCAAGTTGCTATCAGCTTCTCTCTTAGTGCTGTATGAGAGCTGTGCTGATTTATCTAGTCTTTCTGCAGCAGATTAGCACTAATGTTTCTGCTTCTGCATCCTACCTTTCTTTAACAGTAGGCGCTGCGTTATCATTGGCAATCCAAATTAAAGAGCCAGTAAATGTAGCCCGGAATTTTTTCTTTCCTGTGAAACAACTGTTATGCAGTTAGTCTCACACAAGAATACCACTGTTTAATCTACTGACCCTCCTTTTCAATATCCCTGCTGAGAATGGTAGTCAGAGACACAGAAGGGTGGGTCCAATAAGACTGCTGTAGTCCAAAGGTCTTTTTATGATTTATTCTATTACAAAGAATATACTCTTGTGCAGATGGCCCCAAACAACGGACAGCTGTAATACAGATATTCTTCAGCCGGCAACATAGGATTTTCACTATTTGTAACACAATATGTACAAATACAGTGAAATCTAGTTTATTCAAAGAACATGGCCAACATGAAATTTAGACAAACAAGGTTTTTTAAAATACCAAGGATGCTGGGGAGACATGAACTCATGTGAATAAGGAAGATTTCACTATATTACAATATATGTGCTTGTTATAAACTCTCTTTCCTCTTGCTCCTTTTTTGTTTCTAAAATGATATTTTTAAAACATTTGCCCCCTCATTTTTTCTCATGTTGTCCGTAGATTAGGAATATTTTACACTGTAGAACTGATGAAATCAGCATACTTCGCTATAAAATGGTGTAAGAACAAACTGAATGACCGGTTTTGTCTTTCCAGTAAACCAGTAGTATTTTATCAGTAAAATGCCATTTTTAATTCATGACGTTTTCAGTTCAAGCCACCCTGAGATACAATAGTTTAAATTTTCATAAAGACTTTTAAAAATATTAGGAAAAAAGTAAATGTCTGAGAATATTTATTCATGGAAATTTTGAACATCCTGACAAGTTTGCTCATATCACTGCTCTTCCTAGATGGTTTCCCCTCTTGAATACAGAAAAAGATTAGTATTCCTCTCTGCCCTTAAGAAACAAACATGGTTCTTGAATATTATTAAATAAGCATCCAATTCATGCCACTTAAACACTAGGAATATCTGAGAAGCAGACAAGATTCTTGGAGCCCTGATCTCTGATTATTACCGGCATTAACTTTAAATACAAGTTACACGGAGCATTCTAGGCAAAGCATGAAATCACCAAAAAAAGATTTACTATTCTTTTACTATTTTATAATAAGCCCTAAAACAAAACATAAAAAGCTGCTATTTTAGTTCACTTATTTAAATAATAATAGCAATTAAAAATGCAGCACCTTTCATCTTCTCAAAGTGCTTTACAGATTTTATATATACACAAGAATTTCTTCACAACCAATGAAGCGTAGCTGATGGATGCAGCAATGGTTAAAAAGCATGCAGCAACACTAAACAACACTTTAGGACAGGAAACAAAGAAGAATGCTATATCCAACTCAAACTGACGGAGGAATTTTAAGCAGGCACAATGCAGTTACCCAAATTGGGATTTGTCCTGGACAGATAGATAAACACTTCTACCCTTGTTGCAAAAACGTATGGTAGAATTTTTAATGGCCACAAATAAATAGGCCCTCCCTCTTTGAAAGATGGTATCCTTCAGCTACAAGAGCACCCAGACTCAATAGGGCACTAAGTTAATATTAATTCAAAAGAATCACCAATACCACGCCTTTCAGCACTTAAGAACTCATTGGAAGTTCTTCCATACAAGTATTGTGCAATACTAAAAACAGAGTCCAGTTACTATTGCATTGCAGTGGTACATTAAGTCCAAATTATATCCATAGTTATTCAAGTGCACAAATACAGTACAGCACTTGCAGACCCTTTGGGATGAAATTGTTATACAAATAATACATCTTTACCTATCAGAAGTGTGGTCCTTTAGGGTATCTCTACACTATAGCTGGGGAGTGTGATTTCCAGCTCAGGTATGCGTACTAGTGTGTTAAAAAGAGAAGAATAGCTGCAGTTAATCCAAGCCATGGCTCATGCTGCCATGGCCACCCTGCTATTTTTAGTATGATACTTGAGCAGAGCTAGTGCATGTAACTCTACCCGAGCTGGGAATTACACCTTCCAGCTGAAGTGCAGACATCACCTTAGAAAATTAGATTGACCCAGCCATGTCACTCAGGAAGGAGAAAAATCCAACCCCCCTAACAATGTAGTTAAGCCAACGTAAGTCCCCATGTAGACAACACTAGATCCTACCTATCACTTCTTTGGGAAGTTGTCATAAATATAAAGGGAAGGGTAAACACCTTTAAAATCCCTCCTGGCCAGAGGAAAAACCCTTTCACCTGTAAACGGTTAAGAAGCTAGGATAACCTCGCTGGCACCTGACCACAATGACCGATGAGGAGACAAGATACTTTAAAAGCTGGAAGCGGGGAGAAACAAAGGGTCCGGGTCTGTCTGTGTGATGCTTTTTCCGGGGACAGAACAGGAATGGAGTCTTAGAATTTAGTAAGTAATCTAGCTAGATATGCATTAGATTATGATTTCTTTAAATGGCAGAGAAAATAAGCTGTGCTGAATGGAATGGATATTCCTGTTTTTGTGTCTTTTTGTAACTTAAGGTTTTGCCTAGAGGGATTCTCTATGTTTTGAATCTAATTACCCTGTAAGGTATTTACCATCCTGATTTTACAAAGGTGATTCTTTTTTCCTTTTTCTTCTATTAAAATTCTTCTTTTAAGAAACTGAATGCTTTTTTCATTGTTCTTAAGATCCAAGGGTTTGGGTCTGTGATCACCTATGCAGATTAGTGAGGATTCTGATCAAACCTTCCCCAGGAAAGGGGGTGCAAGGTTTTGGTGAGGATACTGGGGGGGAAAGACGTTTCCAAACGAACTCTTTCCCAATAATAAATACCGGTTAGACGTTTGGTGGTGGCAGCGAAAGTCCAAGGGCAAAAGCTAAAATAGTTTGTACCTTGGGGAAGTTTTAACCTAAGCTGGTAAAAGTAAGCTTAGGGGGTTTTCATGCAGGTCCCCACATCTGTACCTTAGAGTTCAGAGTGGGGAAGGAACCTTGAAATGGTGGCAGAGCAGTGGGATTAACTTGAAATCATTTTGAGATCAATTTGAGATTTTTTTGAACCAGAAGCACAGATTTGAAAAGGAAATTTTCTTTTCCTTTGGGCTGCTGAAAAGCAGGGTTTTGGCTGAAAGCAGTTAGGTTTTTTTTCTGTTTTGGGGCCAGAGCAGAGACAAAAGGGAATTGTCTTTTGTGAGCTAGAGTTTTCTCTACCTAAAGGCAGGGTAGTTAACCTTCTGCAGGGAAATTCACCAGTCTTCACAGACCTGAAGTTGTTTTTACCTAAGAGCAACTAGAGGGGTTTTCTGCCTATTTGCCTGGAGACAAAGGTGTTAGGGAGTTTTGTGGGGGGGGTTTTGGATTTTTTTTGTTTGTTGGGTTTTTTTTCTTCTGTAGGCTGACAATCACGATCAGAAAATATAGTATCATATTACAGCACAGCAAAATTTTACAAGCCAAGTTTTTTTTGTTTGTTTTATTTCTAACTCTCAGGTTAAAAACAGAGAGGTAAAGATGACAGAAACCAAGACACAACACAAACTGGAGTTAGCCAGACTGGAGGCAGCAAAGAGGCAGAAAAAGCCCTAGAAGCTGCCCACAGGAGAGAAATGGAGGGAAAGGAAAAAGAAATGGAGGCAAGGGCCAAAGAACTGGAGGAGAAGGAAAAAGAGAGGAAGCATGCACTGGAGATGGAGAAGGCAAAGGCTCAGCAGAATATATCAACAAACCCTAGCAATCCTTCTCCAGGTACCACTTCCCATCCCAGAAAATTCCCCACCTACAAGACAGGCGATGATACCGAGGCCTTCTTAGAAAACTTCGAAAGGGCCTGCCTTGGGTACAGCATCTCTACAGACCAATACATGGTAGAGCTGTGGTCGTAGCTCAGTGGACCCAGCTGAGGTAGCGGCTGAAATGCCTAAGGAACACATGAACCAGTATGAACTGTTTAAAACCAAGGTGAAAGTCAGAATGGGGCTAACACCCGAGTATTCCCATCGGCGATTCAGAGCCCTAAGGTGGAAACCAGACGTGTCATTTACCCGACATGCCTACCACATTGTGAAACATTGGGATGCCTGGATATCAGGAGCAAGTTGTTAGATCTCCAGAAGATTTGCTCTTCCTAATGCAAATGGAGCAATTCTTAGAGGGTGTTCCTGAGGAAATGGAAAGATACATCCTAGATGGGAAGCCCAAAACTGTAATCAAGGCAGGGGAGATTGGAGCCAAAGGGGTGGAGGTGGCAGAAAAGAAAAAAACTGATCGCAGTTGGAGCGGATACCAGAAGGGACAACCTCAGACCACCCCCTATTACCGGAGGCCGCCCAAGGCCTCAACTACCCCCCAAGGAACCCTCCAGACACCTTATCGTCCCGCCACACCGTTCTCCAGCAACCCACCTCGCTCCAGTGACCCGTCAGCTGGACGATGTTTTAAATGTAACGAGTCGGGGCATGTAAAGGCCAACTGCCCCAAGAACCCCAACAGATTACAGTTCATTGCACCGGAATCACACCAGAGGTCCGCAGGCCCAGATACCTCCCAGATACCCTTGGAGTGGAGGGAAACTGTGAGTGCGGGCGGGAAGAAGGTCACCGGGTGGAGGGACACCGGAGCACAAGTCTCAGCTATCCATGATTACTTAGTGGACCCCAATTTAATCAACCCAGAGATCCAAGTGAAGATTCAACCCTTCAAGTCCAACTCTTTCAATTTGCCTACAGCCAAGTTGCCTGTCCAGTACCAGGGCTGGTCAGGAACGTGGACTTTTGCAGTCTATGATGATTATCCCATCCCCATGCTGTTGGGGGAAGACTTGGCCAATCATGTGAAGAAGGCCAAGAGGGTGGGAATGGTCACCCGCAGCCAGGCTAAACAAGCCGTGACACCTAGCTCTGTTCTGGAAACTTCTATCAGGACCCGGTCAGAGGTGATGGACCCGGACCCTAGGCCAATGTCTGCAACAGCAGTAGTGGATCCGGTCCCAGAGATCCAGACGGAACCAGTCCCAGAACCGGAACCAGCGGAACAACCAGCACCAGACCCATTGCCAGCACTGAATCCAGTACTTGCAACCCCAACACCAGAGGGCCCCACCGAACCTGAACCGGCAGCAGCCGATAACTCTACACAAGAGGCTCAGCCGGAGCCTGAACCCCAACATAGTGCACCAGCGGAGAGCGGTTCACAGTCAACGGAAACAGCCCCATCCCCTACATCGCTTCCAGTGGGACCAAGTATAGGTCCACAATCCAATGAGGAACTGATGTCTCCAGCATCAGGGGAACAGTTCCAGACCAAACTGGAAGCAGATGAAAGCCTCCAGAAAGCTTGGAGGCAGCACGGAGCAACCCACCGCCTCTCAGCTCTTCTAATCGATCCAGGTTTGTTGTAGAAAGAGGACTTTTATACAAGGAAACTCTTTCTGGTGGACACCCGGAAGACTGGCATCCTCAGAGACAGTTGGTAGTTCCAACTAAGTACCGGGTCAAGCTCTTGAGCTTAGCCCACGATCATCCTAGTGGCCACGCTGTGGTGAACAGGACCAAAGACCATTTGGGGAGGTCATTCCACTGGGGGGGAATGGGCAACGATGTTTCTACCTATGTCCGGTCTTGTGAGGTATGCCAAAAAGTGGGAAAACCCCAAGACCAGGTCAAAGCCCCTCTCCAGCCACTCCCCATCATTGAAGTTCCATTTCAGCGAGTAGCTGTGGATATTCTGGGTCCTTTTCCGAAAAAGACACCCAGAGGAAAGCAGTACATACTGACTTTCATGGATTTTGCCACCCGATGGCCGGAAGCAGTAGCCCTAAGCAACACCAGGGCTAAAAGTGTGTGCCAGGCACTAGCAGACATTTTTGCCAGGGCAGGTTGGCCCTCCAACATCCTCACAGATGCAGGAACTAATTTCCTGGCAGGAACTATGGAAAGCCTTTGGGAAGCTCATGGGGTAAATCACTTGGTCGCCACTCCTTACCACCATCAAACAAATGGCATGGTGGAGAAGTTTAATTGAACTTTGGGGGCCATGATACGTAAATTTGTAAATGAGCACTCCAATGATTGGGACTTAGTGTTGCAGCAGTTGCTCTTTGTCTACAAAGCTGTACCACATTCCAGGTTAGGGTTTTCACCATTTTGAACTTGTATATGGCCGCGAGGTTAAGGGGCCATTACAGTTGGTGAAGTAGCAATGGGAGGGATTTACACCTTCTCCAGGAACTAACATTCTGGACTTTGTAACCAACCTACAAAACACCCTCCAAACCTCTCTAGCCCTTGCTAAAGAAAACCTACAGGATGCTCAAAAAGAGCAAAAAGCCTGGTATGATAAACATGCCAGAGAGCATTCCTTCAAAGTAGGAAACCAGGTCATGGTCTTAAAGGCGCTCCAGGCCCATAAAATGGAAGCATCGTGGGAAGGGCCATTCATGGTCCAGGAGCACCTGGGAGCTGTTAATTATCTCATAGCATTCCCCACCTCCAACCGAAAGCCTAAGGTATACCATATTAATTCTCTAAAGCCCTTTTATTCCAGAGAATTAAAGGTTGGTCAGTTTACAGCCCGGGAAGAAGATGATGCTGAGTGGCCTGAAGGTGTCTACTACGAAGGGAAAAGTGCTGGTGGCGTGGAAGAGGTGAACCTCTCCATGACCCTTGGGCGTATGCAGCGACAGCAGATCGGAGCTGTGCACTAGCTACACGCAGACGTTCTCAGCCACCCCAGGACTGACTGAACGGGCATACCACTCCATTGACACTGGTAATGCTCACCCAATTAAAGTCCAACCTTACCGGGTGTCTCCTCAAGCTAAAACTGCTATAGAACGGGAGATCCAGGATATGTTACAGATGAGTGTAATCCACCCCTCTGGCAGTGCATGGGCATCTCCAGTGGTTCTAGTTTCCAAACCAGAGGGGGAGATACGTTTTTGCGTGAACTACCGTAAGCTAAATGCTGTAACTCGTTCAGACAACTATCCAACGCCACGCACAGATGAACTATTAGAGAAACTGGGACGGGCACAGTTCATCTCTACCTTGGACTTAACCAAGGGGTACTGGCAGGTACCGCTAGATGAATCCGCCAATGAAAGGTCAGCCTTCACCACACATATTGGGCTGTATGAATTTAATGTACTCCCTTTCGGGCTGCGGAATGCACCCACCACCTTCCAAAGACTTGTAGATGGTCTCCTAGTGGGATTAGGAGAATATGCAGTCGCCTACCTTGACGATGTCGCCATATTTTCGGATTCCTGGGCAGAACACCTGGAACATCTACAAAAAGTCTTTGAGCGCATAAGGGAGGCAGGACTAACTGTTAAGGCTAAGAAGTGTCAAATAGGCCTAAACAGAGTGACTTACCTTGGACACCAGGTGGGTCGAGGAACTATCAACCCCCTACAGGCCAAAGTGGATGCTACCCAAAAGTGGCCTGTCCCAAGGTCAAAGAAACAGGTTCAATCCTTCTTAGGCTTGGCCGGTTATTACAGGCGATTTGTACCGCAATACAGCCAAATCGCCACCCCACTGACAGACCTAACCAAAAAGAAACAGCCAAATGCTGTTCAGTGGAGCGAAGAGTGTCAGAAGGCCTTTTACCAGCTTAAAGCGACACGCATGTCTGACCCTGTACTAAGGGCCCCAGACTTTGACAAACCGTTCCTAGTAACCACCGATGCGTCCGACTGCCGCTGCCACCAAGGCAAGGTTCCTTCCCCACTCTGAACTCTAGGGTACAGATGTGGGGACCTGCATGAAAACCTCCTAAGCTTACTTTTACCAGCTTAGGTTAAAACTTCCCCAAGGTACAAACTATTTTAGCTTTTGCCCTTGGACTTTCGCTGCCACCACCAAATGTCTAACCGGGTTTATTTTATTAGGAAAGAGCCCGTTTGGAAACATCTTTCCCCCCAAAATCCTCACCAAAACCTTGCACCTCCCTTCCTGGGGAAGGTTTGATAAAAATCCTCACTAATCTGCATAGGTGATCACAGACCCAAACCCTTGGATCTTAAGAACAATGAAAAAAGCATTCAGTTTCTTAAAAGAAGAATTTTAATAGAAGAAAAAGGAAAAAAGAATCACCTTTGTAAAATCAGGATGGTAAATACCTTACAGGGTAATTAGATTCAAAACATAGAGAATCCCTCTAGGCAAAACCTTAAGTTACAAAAAGACACAAAAACAGGAATATCCATTCCATTCAGCACAGCTTATTTTCTCTGCCATTTAAAGAAATCATAATCTAACGCATATCTAGTTAGATTACGTACTAAGTTCTAAGACTCCATTCCTGTTCTGTCCCCGGAAAAAGCATCACACAGACAGACCCAGACCCTTTGTTTCTCCCCGCTTCCAGCTTTTAAAGTATCTTGTCTCCTCATCGGTCATTGTGGTCAGGTGCCAGCGAGGTTATCCTAGCTTCTTAACCGTTTACAGGTGAAAGGGTTTTTCCTCTGGCCAGCAGGGATTTTAAAGGTGTTTACCCTTCCCTTTATATTTATGACAGAAGTAGATTACCTACACCAACTGGGGAACCTCTCCTGTTAGGGGTAGACAGTGTTTACACAGAAGTGCTACAGCTGTAGCATTTCAAGTTTACACAAGTCCTTACGTTTTGTCTAGACTAGACTTTCTCGTCCTGTTGTAATGAGTGAATCTGAATAAACTGGCTGTCAATTAACTAACTCCTTTGTAAATGTTAATCTAGATACTTCTGGAATAAATATTTGTGGGGAAAATATCTACAAAGGTGTTAGTTAATTTGAGCTAATTGACACTCCGTTAACTCAAATTACTACAGGACCACAAACTAATTTAGACAAAGCTTTCAGGCACATCTATATTAGAAATTTATGCAGGTATTGCACTGTGGGTAGGGATATATGCAGCCATACACCTTAGTGTAAATGCAATTATACTGGTATAACAGTGTAATTGCCAGCACAGATTATTTCATTCACTGAACCAATATACACTGTACCAACAAAAGCACTTTTTTGTTAGTATAAACTGTGACTACATGAGAAGGGTTTGCTGCTATAGCTATACTGGCAAAATTTTCTAGTGTAGACTAGGCCTTAGATAGGCTGGTGTGGCACCTAAGGAAGTTTGCATGATTTACTACACCTCTACCCAATTGCTGACCAAATAATGGTACCTCTTAGCTTAATTCTTCTTTAGCTTAAAAATGAATTTAGTGTTTGTGATTTATACTGGATTTACTGCCTTGGAGCTTGAGCATTCTACCTAACCACAGTACTAGGACAGCACAGAAAACTGTTGTGTAGGCTTTCTGATACTGACCTATCTATGTGTCCCAAAACAGGTCTGGAGAAATCACCACTTGGGATGAGAAGGTAGATAAGGCTCCAGGTCCATCAGGTCCTTGGTTTAATACTGCCGACAAAAGTGCCAATTACTGACAATTATGGTGATGTGGACACCATTTCATTAGAAGTGGACTGAGACCACAATCTATATTTCATATAGGCCTTGTCTTCATTAGGAAACATGGTGCGTTAAACAACACATGTTGAAATCGTAGTGTAGACATGGCAAGTTTTAACATGTGTGAGCTGGTGGAGGTAAATCCTAGGCTTCCCACTAGGTTTATCTCAACAAGCTAACATGCATTTAAACGACAACTGTCTTGTCTACCTTAGGTTTTCAACATGTTAAATACACACCTTTTTTGTACAATAGACATGGCCATAATGTAGATCGTAGACTAGGTATCAGATTGACTCAGTCCAAACATGTATCCCCCTTGTGGCCTTGTGTGCTGCTGCAGTTGCCTGCCTCAGTTTCCCTTCAGGTTCATGGAAATAATCCACTCAAAGCCAAAAGTCTTTAAAATAATATTCCTCTCTCTTGGGGCAGGTCTTCACTACCCGCCAGATCGGCAGGTAGTGATCGATCTATCGGGGATCGATTTATTGAGTCTCAACTAGATGCGATAAATCGATCCCCAAATGCACTCCCCATCGACTCCAGAACTCCAGCTCGCGAGAGGCGGAAGCGGAATCGATGGGGGAGCGGCAGCGGTCGACTTGCCGCCGTCCTCACAGCCAGGTAAGTCAACCTAAGATACGCCGACTTCAGCTACGCTGTTCGCATAGTTGAAGTAGCGTATCTTAGATCAGCCTCCCCCCTAGTGGAGACCAGGGCTTGGAGTCTAATTTATTCTATATAGTCCAGCTCCCAAAAGAGACATTCTTTCACTCAACCCTAGGTTCAGGATTGCCACAGCCCTCCTTTTGGGACTTTGTTGTGGCAGAGTCCTCCGCTCAGAGAGCTCTTCCTGACAGAATGTGGAGACTCTTTTTGAGACACCACTCACTCCCCATTCATTACTTGACAACTCCCTTGACCCTTCCAAGGTGGTTCTAATTACAGTAGAACCTCAGAATTACCAATGCCTCAGGAATGGAGATTGTTCATAACTCTGAAATGTTCCTAACTCTGAACATAATGTTATGGTTGTTCTCTCAAAAGTTTACAACTGAACATTGATTTAATACAGCTTTGCAACTTTACTATCCAGAAGAAAATGCAGCTTTTAACCATCTTAATTAAAATGAAACAAGCACAGAAAGTTTCCTTACTTTGTCAAATATTTTTTTAAAAAACTTTCCCTTTATATTTTGAGTAGTTTAAGTTTAACATAGTATTGTACTGTGTTTGCTCCCGCCCCCACTTTTTTTGGGGGTCTCTACTACTGCCTGTATGCATATTTCCGATTCCAAATGAGGTGTGTGGTTGACTGGTCAGTTCGTAACTCTGGTGTTTTACTCTAAGGTTCTACTGTACCCCCAAACACCTGTCTGAGCCAGTTGGGAGAACTGGAGTCTTGCTCAGTCCACTCTACAAGGTTCCTTTAAAGGAACAATGGCCTGGTCTTCCTATATCATCCCCATCCCAGACATTAACTATTCCTTGAGACCATCTTCCTCTCACACAGTGTACGTTTTGGTTATTCTTTCAGCTTTCATTCACCTTCCTCAGACACCTGGAATTAGGTAACTGGCCTCTCTAACCACCTCCTCTGGCCTTAAAGTCCCAGGATCCCATTACACACTCCAGCATACATTGAAGCGAACTGACTACATGTAATAAAATGTGCATCACATTACTACTGCTTTGAGCCATCTGATCTCCAGTTTGCTTAATTCCTACTTATTTATTAAAAATTATCTTTGAAGGCTTTAATCTTTTACTTAAACATTGGTTTGGATAAAGAAATTTTGTTCCACATACGTACACCAAGGGCAGAAAGAAAGACCAGCGCATCACCATTTTCTCCAGAAAGAGTCATCTGTCCTTTCTAAGCCCCAGTGATTTGCATAAGTGTCACACATAAGCTATGCAAATGTATAGTTCAAACATGTATATGGATTATATGTACATTTACAGGAAATTACTAAAAGGAATTTTGAGTGTAAAGTCAAACAAATTATCATCTATAATTGAATACATGCAAGTAAGCTTTAATTAAATGTGACTTCTCTGCTGAAAAGGAAAACATTCAAGTCTCAAAACAGAAGAAGTTGGCCAACTGAGAAAACAAGCAAGCTTGGCTGCATGAAAAAAATATTTAAAAAAAACAACAACCCACATTTCAGTTTTTTTCCAACTTACTCTTGATTCACAAAACCAAATCCCTAAGACACAACAGTGCTTATAAAAAGGTGACAGGCTTGCTACCAAGATCAAATATTAGATATATACAGACAGGGCAGAAAGTTTTGGGGTAAAGGGACCAGTGAAATGATTCCTTGGGACCTCTTCATCATATTCAAAAATGCATGGAATCTTCAGGCCATAATCAGATGCCTACCACAGAAATAGAACCCAGCTGCTTTTGCTGGGCCCATGGCATGGGGGCCAACATTTAAAAATGTCCAAATGATAACTTGCCGCATAGGATTGGAGTTTGTGGCCTATTTAAGGGCTATGTGTTTGCATACAGTGATTTTTAATACTTATAGCATTTGCAAAATTAACACATCATCATGACACCCCTAAGAGGTAGAGAAATATGATTGTCCTTATTGAGGAGAAAGTAGTGTGGGAAAGGTTAATTGACTTGACTAAGGTCACATAGGGAGAACACATCAGAGCCAGGAATCACATTAGACCACCTTTCTCCTTGTGGCCAGGGATCACTATGACTGCTCAGCAGAAGAGCCAGCTAAATTGCAAGCAACTGTCTGGGAGGTGAGAGGAAGTTTACAATGACCCTGCCACTACCAGGGACAGCCCAGACAGTACTACCAAAACAGCCATGAATTAGTTTGAGGTCCCCCAGAAAATCAAGGGATTATAACCATGGGTTTCACTGGTCCCAAAGGGCAGCCGTGGGCCTTGCCTATACTAGAAGGAATTATAGAATGGCTACACCACCAAATCCTCTTAGTGGAGATGCAGAGTGCTTTTGCTGGTATAGTTCATATAAGTTTTCTGAACAAAATAAACTATACTGGCAAAAGGACTCTCCTCCCTCCCCCCCCCCCCCCCCCCAACCCCCGGAATAACCGTATTTACACTAGGGCTTTTGCTGGCATAGCTCTGTCAGGTTTGGTGTGTGATTTTTTTCCACACTCCTAACTAACACAGCTATGCCAACAAAACTTTTACAAGTAGACCAGGCCTAGGTGACTTTAGGAAGACTGTGAATAATCAGTGATGTTTAAGGGAAATCAATTAGTAACAACATTTCAACTCCAGGGATAAGTTTACATTTTCCAGACTTTCTTTGCGAGGCAACTGGCAAGAACATTTTTCTAAATGAAAGATGAGATTAGCCTTGAAATGTGAGTTCAGCTTTAAAATCCTCCACTCAGTCAAATGAAACGACCTTTCTCCATGGAAGGTGAGCATGGCCCATCAGCAACCACTCTGATGGACACACTGCTCTGTGAAAAGTGGTCTCTGAGATAATATGTTAAGTCTTTGAAAGTCAGTTACTAAAGGCCGCTTTATCCTTAATGGGCCACCTCTTAGCTCTTGTTTAGACAAAGCCTCAGAGAAAGCAACAAGTCCAAATCCCCACTGTGGGTGTAAGGAACTGGGATAAACTGCCCCCGCGCTTATCTACACAATCTGTTAGTGCACAACGCACTCTAGCCCGCCTCAGGCTAACTGGCCCTATTGACCCTGCTACTGTGCACTAGAAGTTTGATAGTGCACTTGATGTCCTACTGTGAAAAATGGCATGTCTTGGCCTGCAGGCTAACCCAAAGGGCACAGCAAAAGAAAGCGGGGGGAGGAGAGAAGGGGGGTATCTGTCACTCTGGACAGCATGGGGCTGGAACTCTGACTGGGAGGTGAATGCCAGGAAAAGTTCTTTACATATGTGACCGCATTTTTTTCTACATCTTCGAGTTCTTGTCTAGTTTATGAGAAGTGTGTGGTGGGGCCTGCTTGCTCCTGCCTCTATTCAAGTTCACAAATGGCTCAGAGATCTTTTTTGCTGGTAAAATGCCTAGTGCGGTTTATTTACAATATTAGTTTCCACCACCCTTATACACTCTATAGCCTTACCCCTAGAGTCCAAGGGAGCCCCTTGCTGCGAGAAGCAGGGAAGAGCAATGACTCTCTCTTCCTTTCCTCCTCTCTTTTTCTGCATTCTCCCTCTCCTACTTCCCTCCTCTGCCTTTCCTACAACCAGCCCAATGAGCCTCTTAGATCTCCTCAGCTCATCAGTTAGGCACAGCTCTTAATGAGGTCTGCTCTGGAGTAATTAATTAGAGTTGCAGTGACCAGAGTGCTGACTCAGTTGCTGTTGCCCAGAACTCTGTCACATAGCATAAAATCTAGACTTTTTTATTTTACTCCATTTTTTTTTCAATAAAACTTTTTACTAAGAGATTTAATATTGCGGGGAGGATTCTCACTCAGTCCGTCTGAGAGGAAAAATGCATCCCGCAACTTCTAAGGACAGATACTAAAGTGGTAAAAGTTTCTGGAACCTAAACCCTCACTCTAGTCTCACGATCAGTGAGGTCTGGGCTTTAATGTTCTCTCGGAGGGAGGTGCATTGCAAAAGGCTAAGGCAGGCTGTACCAAGGGCCCAGCTCCACACCCATCCTGGGATATTGCTATATAATAAAGTTTAAGGGCTGCTATAGCTCTATGGCTCCAGGCCTCCAATTCTCCCCTACTCTGACCCTCTCCTCTTCTTTGCTGTCTCAGCCTGAGCAAATCCCTGCATTTTGCCATTCTTGTCAGACTGATGTTAGGAAAAAAATTGAAGAGGTTTCCTTGCTTCTATGGCTTATTTTTGTTGCTTTTAGAGAAGCAAGGCAATTGGGGGGGAAACCGAACAGCTTGCACTATGGAGACCCTCAGGCTAGGACTCAGAGAATGGACTTGTTTGTTTCAGCTATGTCAGTAATAGAGACAGATAGAGCTTCTGGGGCGCATATTCCCATTTACGAGTTCAAAATTCACTGTTTTGGTGAACAATCTTGTTTAATAAACTTTCACGTGAATATTTACAGAAATGAAACAAAAGAGGACGGAGCGTAGCATTTTTTTTAGCAAATGTATGTCCTCGAAAATAAATTTGTTCACTCAAATTTACTGTGTATGCATGAAAAATCACAACTTCTCCAACGTATAGGCTGCAATTGTTCTATTTCTGCTTATATTCCTGACCTTTAATTGCTTATTTGCAAAAGCCAAGACAAATAGGAGAACAAAAATTGGGCAATGAAACAAAAAAGGGAAACTTTGAAGGTGAACTTAAGGTCATGCCAAATGAAGAAGAGGTATAGTAGAAATTGATCATTCCATCTTCTTTACCCAGCCCTGGAACATGGGAACAAGAGAACATTCAATTGCCAGGCAATATATCTGTAACCTGTAGTGCAGCCTATAGTTAATCAGTAGAATTCACTGCCACAGAAGATCCATTAATAAATTTAATTTGGTTTAGTTATTTAAAAGTTTATACATCACACCTGTTGCCAAGGAACCAAATTCATAATGGAAGGTGGTTGGGAAACAGGGTAAGTGTCAAAACACTGTAACTTACTATAATTTGGAACTCGGTGGGTAGGCAAATCAAGAATGTAAAATAAAAGTTGTATCAGTTTATGCCAGGGTTGAATTTGATTCTGGGACTGTTGGGGGTAATGCAGGGACAGGGTAAAGTATATGACGGGGCAGAAAGAGATCAGTGGGGCTGCTTTTATTATGCACTTCTGTCAACAGCTTTTTTCTATACCTTTCCCCTACCCCATGCATGAAGTTACACTCACTTTTGCACACCTTCCAAATGCCAAATCAGTGAAAATTCCTCACTTACACCCATTTTCTAACAGCTTACAGCCAAAAAGTAATTTATACCACCAACGCTGGCACTAAAAGATTTGGTTGAAAGACTTCTATGGGAATGACACCAGCGCACTCCAGGCTGCATTTGACTTAAGGTGTCTAGGCACCTTACACTTAATATAAAAACAAACAAGAAAGTATTTAAGTTATCTAATGGGTGAATATTTATGGATACCATTGCCTTTAGAATGAGGCTCCTCCGCATTGCTTTGATGTTAATTAATTCATAAACCAGTTAAATAAATCTTACCAGACAAACATGTGGAGGAAGGGGAGATTCTTTTAAAAAAAAATCATCACCAGATTAGTGGATTACGGAAATTCATTTGCATTTCATTAAGGTATCTGATATTTAATGTCATGAAATTTCATCTGAAAAATTAACTGAAAAGGACTTGGAGAGAAGCACTATCGTGGATTAAAACTGGCTAAATGAACAAAAACAAAAGGTGATTAAACATGGCAACGTATAGATAGGGTATCTAACAGATGTGGCAAATTGCCGGTACGATTATGATGGGTCCCACACTTCCTCTTCTTAGGGGGTGGTTCAGGGCGCAGTTTCCTGCCCCTGAACTAGGGTATCTACCGTCCCACTAGTAACCCAGAGAAGGGTAGTGGAGACGGAGGGACCCAGGCCCGCCCTCTACTCCAGGTCCTAGCCCAGGGGCCCTAGGGATAGTGGTAAACCACTTGAACTAGTGCTTCCTTCCCCTGGGCTACTTCCCTCTCCTGCTCTTCAGCTTGTGGGGCCTCCTGACCTCTCTCTCTGCACAAGCCCGGTGTCTCTTTACCTAGGGTCTTGGTCTTCTAGCCAGCCACGGCACTTCTCCAAACCGCCCTCTGCTCCAACTCCTCCAAACCACCCTCTGCTCCAGCTCCTTCCCCTGGCTGATTTCGCAGGCGTGGGTGGGGGAGATTCTGTGGCCTGTGTTGTGCAGGAGGTTGGACTAGATGATCATAATGGTCCCTTCTGATCTTAATATCTATGAATCTATGAAGCTATGATTGAAGCAAGGGGTTTTGACCAGGTGACTGGCTTCAGGTGCTCTAACTGGCTTCAGGTGCTTTTAATTAATCTATAGAAACCTTTCTTCCCTCTACAGGGAATAAGGCTTCTCCTCATCCTGGGACTCACATATCTCTCCTGTATCACTCTCCTGCTGCCTTCTGTATCACACAGAGTACCACATGAACTGGTTTTAGATCCTGTCCTATTTAATATTTTCATTATTAATTTACCAAGAGAGAGTAAACAGCATGTTTGTTAATAAAATACAGATGATCCTAAATTGGGAGGAGTTCTGAACACCTATAAGGACAGGAAAATAATACAAAGGAACCTAGAGGGGTCAAAAACTTTGGGAGAAAATAACAAAATTGAGGTTCAACTTGGAAAAATACATTTTTCCTGGAGAAACAATCTGAAAGAGATACTCAATGGGAAGGAGAAACCTGGGAAGCAGTAATGTTGAAAAAGAACTGAAGTGCATCAGTCACCACTCAAATTTCTACCTTTACTATCAGACACCACACAGTTACCAAGCTATAGCCTTTCTAAATATAAGGGGCAAATGCTATCATCTTAAACACTAGTGAATGGTAACTGTTGGCAAATAATGACTCTTTAATGATGACCACTGCAGGGGAGATAGTAGACAGCAAATTAGACATGTGTTGCAGATATGGCTGCAAATAGGCCAGTGCAATATTGGGCTGTATACAAAGAATCATCATGTCACAGAATAGGGAAGTAACAATCACACTCCTTGTGGCTCTGTTATGACCACATCTGGAATGCTGTGTTAATTTCTGGGCACCATACTAACAAAGACAGTGACAAATTGAAGTGAGTTCGGGTTATATCAACAAAAATTATCCAGAGCTGGAGGAACTAGGCTTTTCAGGAAAATTAAAACAGACATCTGTAAAATTTGTTGAGAGATGACAAAATGGAGACAACAGAATACAAATATCTGAAGGCTGTAAATGATGACAGAAAGGAATCATACGGTGATTTAAGTAGAAATAACAGGATGAAATTTTAAAAGAGAAAATTTAGTCTGAATATCAGAATACATTTCTTAAATAATGTGAGATGCATTTGATTGTGGAATATTCTCCCAAGTGCAGGTCCCATCACTTATGATATTTAAAATTAGACTAAACAAAACACTAGAGAGTGAACTATATATGAAACAATTCCCCTCTGGCAGGGAGATGGAAAGCATGATCTAATAGGCCTTTTTCATTTCCATTTCTATCTTCTGTGCTATGACCCTCTTTGTTTTCAATTAATTACAAGTCTGATTTAAAAAAAAACATATTCTAGTTCTAAAAGAAGGGATGAGGCCAAGTCAAGTCCTCAGGGCCGAGAGGAAAGAAGCATGTCAGTCTTTTTATTTATCCAATTCCAGGATTCTCTCTCAGCATGTTGTTTCCTTTTCCCTCTGTATTTAGCACTGAATATATAAATGGCAAGGTTCATTAAAGGTTCCCTCCCCCCTGCCCCCGACCTTTCTAAACTATCAGGTATTGATTGCTGCTGGAGATAGGACACAGGACTAGATGAAGTCTTTGTATGATGTGCTAGCAGGGGTTCTCAAAACTTAATTTCACTGCAATTCACTTTGGACAACAAAAATTACTACATCACCGGGAAGGGGGATCAAAGCCTGAGCCCACCCAAGCCCCTCCGCCTCGGGGAGGGGGGGAGAGAAGGGGTAAAGTCAAGGCCCAAGGGCTTCAGCCCTAGGCGGGGGACCTGTAACCTGAGCCCCACCACCTGGGGCTGAAGCGCCTGGGCTTCGGCCCTGGAAGGTAGGGCTCAGGCTTTGGCCAGCAAGTCTAACGCCAGCCCTGGCGACCCCATTAAAATGGGGTCACAACCCACTTTGGGGTCCCAACACAGTTTGAGAACCGCTGTACTAGATCAAACACTATGGACCAAATTCTACCTTCAGTTACAATTATATCAGTGGGATTGCATGGATGTACTGTAAATGAAGAAAGAATGTCAACCTATGCTTCTACTGGAAATACAGTTTTTATGATGATGTAATTTGCCAGCTCAGTCCAAAAACCCTTGGAATATATAATCTTTGCTGATGCTCCTTAACTTGCCACTCACAGCAACTGACAATATAAGAATTCTATCCCACTTCTCTTGATGGAGTAGTATGATTAATGACAAGTGCAAAAGAAGAGCTTTGATGTGGCAGTAAAAATGACAAGATACAAGTCCACAATCCAGGAGATTCAAGTCCTTGTAACCCAGCAGAATCTTTATAGTTAATCTTTTAGTTTACATAACCAGCATTTTCTTCTGAATTGTATCAAAAACTTCCATATATATATTTCTATTTATTTTCTTCATGCTGGGCAATCCTGATTTTGGGGAGTGTGACATGCTGAGAGTTTCCTATTACAGCAAATCATTCTTATACAAAGAAAGCCATTCAAATATGTTCACTTAAAAAGGAATATATTTAATATAAAGACAGTATTAATTATTCTTTAACAGTTTTCAAAACAGGGTTGCTTTTTCTTTTTACTATAAAAGCTTCTTTGGGTTTTAGACTGTACAATTTATAATGCATTTCTGCAATGTGGCAATAACTTTGTCAGTATTCTGTGGCCTCACATATCCTTTTCGTAAATGAAATATTGGACAATTTAAATAAAAATACCTGAATTTTGCAAGATTTTTTGTTAATTTTAGCTAAATTTTGACATTTATCTGCCAGTTACAGAAGTAGTTTAATAGAATTTTGGCTACATTTTTAAGCAAAAAAAACAACAACAAAAAAGCACTATGCAATCATTCTGTCTATAAGATTTTATAAAAACATAGTACAGATAATACTAAAATGGTTAAATAAAAACGTCATTTGATATGGGATCCATTTATCAAAGAGTTGTAATCAATCCTTCACAGTTGAAATTCATAACTAGAACCTTGCAAACACTATGGGACAAATTCTGCCTTGGATACATGAGCAGCAACCATTGGGCTAAAGCCACCACTGACGTAAGCAAACATCTTTCCATTTGACCTACTGACTTCAACTAGAAGCTGTTTCATTCGTATCTGAGAGCAGAATTTGACCTTTAAAAAGTTCAGGGTTGGTATAAAAGCCCCATGCTATGTAATGATGCTTTCTGGCCCTCCACTTCTCAATTCAGACGTAGCTCTAGTCATTACAAAGGTCCATGGAAATCGTCCAAATCCCCACAGTAAGACTGCAATTTTCCAAGTAAACCGTAGGTAAAGTTAGTCCACCAAAAACTTTCCAAAATAAACTCAGAAGAGTGACCTCTTTCACTTCTTAAGGGGGGGGAAGGGGAAGGGAGAAAACTGTAGCAGATTTCCTAGACTAAAGCAAGGGAATTCTCTGACTACTGCAGTGAAAGTGAAAGTGAGATAATATCAAAATTAGAACGACAACATGTAACAAGCTATTTACACCATCTTAGAATCTGGCTTATATAGAAATTGATCTTTCTTAACAGGCTCCATTGACCTCTAAACATGTGTTTCCCTTGCATAAAGAACTAGTCACAACTAACACTTTAAGGGCCAAATTGAGTCTCAGTGTAACTGAGACAGACTTTATGCCAAGTATGAATTTGGCCCTTAAAATGTTAATGGAACTTTATGCATGCCATGAACACTGAAAGAAAGATGTAAATCTTTATCCACACAGAGAGAATCTTTATGCAGGATATTTTTTTACTCTGAAACAAGACAGAAACATAGCACACAGGTTGGATGCAGAGAAAAATAGCCAACATGTATACAGCAACACAGGTGTATTAGTACTTTATGGATATATGCAATCACTGCTCCAGAGACAGTTTACAATGTAAGGGTCTAATCTTGAGAGATGCTGAGCACCTGTCACTCCTATTGACTTCAAATGGGCATAAACTGGGCAACAGAAGCACTTTCTCTGGGGAGCAGTCTCTGCTGAGCTACTATCCCACACACAATACACTGGTCAGCACAGATCACTTCCCCTTGGAACCATATGGGCTCTTGTCTGCTCCTGTGCAGCACATCTATGCACTATGTCATACTCAAGAGAGATTAACTGATAATCCTGCCCGAAGACACTGCCCAATTAATGGACACCAGCCACACAGTAGATGGAGCACAGGACTGGGCTTCACAGGCCTGCTGAGCGATCCTCGGAAAGTCACTTCTCCTCTCTGTGCCTCATTTTCCCCATACATAGAAAGAGGGATAACTATATTGACTTTGTTTGTAAAGTGTTTAGAGATCTACTGATTAAAGGTGCTATATAAAAAGTAGGTGTTTATAATATAGGGCATCTGGGTCCAACTAGTACCATCATGTAAGACTATGATTGCTCTGCTAGACTCCTGAGATATTTCCAGTATATCCTGCAGGTCTCAACTGTATAGAAATTAAATCTGATTTGAGAGCACAAAGTTGTCAACAATTCAGTTAAAATACAAATACTTACGACCTGACTGGTACCATCTGTCGCTTCCTGAAGTCTCATTATATTATTCATCAGAAAGGCACAGAGGCAGGAAACCCTTCATTTTGTTGAGGAAAAACAAAAGAAGTCAATGCCTCAGTGCAAGATATTTATTTATTAAAATGGGTATCATTCTTCATGGGGCAACTCCCAGTACAAAATTAATATAATCACATCTGACAGAAATATCCTGCTAAGAGTTTCAATGTGAGTCTCTACCATCATCTCATAATATATAATCTTTTAAACAACCATACTCCAGGCACTAACTACTCTGAAAAAAATAACACACGCTGATATACATCTAAAATATATTTTAGAATTGGGTCACATTTATGTAAAGAAATTGGAGCTGTGATTCATTCATATTGCCAACATTTACTGGTAAACTTTAGTGTTATTTATAGAATAGAATTTGGTTTTCTATCATAGCTTTCATGCCATACTTAATATGGCCCAAAGCACTCTGCACAGCTCACAGTAAAACAGCAACTCAAAAGGTAAATGCTCCAGCCATTCTATGTTCTAGTATAGTGTAAGATGTGATTCTAATGTGAAAAGGCACTATGTAAAATGGTGTCTTCTAAATAATCAAATCTGCTACTTCTGTGACTAAACTTTTACTACTTTGTACACCCGCAATCAACACAGCTGAAAGAGTGTAAGGGCTTGTCTAACTGGTTGGGGAGTGTGAATCCTGGGAAAATGAAGGAACTTGTTCAGCCCTCAGGACTGTACTGCCATGCACCCATTTACTGGCCCCAAAGGGCATTTCCAGCAGCCAGGGATTGCCAGAGAGCTCAGGACATGCTCCTGCACCACTGAAGTCAATGGGAATTTTGGCTTTGACGTCATGTGGGATAAGAGTTGCAAAGGTGGTGTAGAGTTTTGAAACATTTAAAATCTAATTCATACTTTTGGGGAAGAAAAGTGAAGCAGTAAAATGGTTATGTCCAGGAAATGGCGGCAGAAAGGAAATAGGCTTTTGAGTGTCTGTATAGATATAGCTATGAGAGAGAGAGAGAGATTATAGCATTATCTCCAGAGATAATTAAACAAAAGAGCATACATCAGCCAAAAAAAAAAAATTCCCCAAAATTAAATTTAAGAAAAATACAATTTTTTTAGTGTCATAGGAGGATTTAGTTGGCCAGGACCCAATTGAGATAAAAGTCAGACTGCACAGCCCAAAACATGCCTCTGAATATGTACACAGATGAATGTGTACAGCATAAAAAAAATAAATGATTGTTCTGGGGGCAACAGCAGTAAGATAGCCAAAGACTAAGAGTTTATTTTTACTTGAGGACAATGTTCATTTTTGTTTATTCTTTCCCAGAGCTCTAATGTTGGATCATATTAAAGAAGTTCTGTATTAAAATCACAAATGAGTTTGATTCCCCATAGTTTAAATTCCAGTGTATTACTAAATCAAGAGGTCTCTCGGTTTTTGGTCTCTTATTTTTACTGTTTCTCTCGCTCTCTGTGTGAAACTTGCAAGCTGCTAATTGTGTTAGTACATCCTAAGACAGAGTCTGTTCTAAAAGCAATACTTTGTAACAACAACTACTCACACAGGGAGAGACTCAAAGCAATACTCTGTAACAACAGAAACAACACATAGAGACTCCCCGCCCTTTTATTGTATTTATCTCACTTTGTTAACAATTGTGATTAAAACAGATATTAAAATAGGATGTATGTGGATAATAAATGAATGATCAGGGAGGTGCCAGCCTAAGAATCCAGTGTCGATCGGCTGAAGAAGGCGTCAAGTGGAAACAACCAGAGTACCCCCAAAGGGCAGACTGGAATCCACCCAACAGCCTCAAGGATGGAGAACCGAAGAACAAAATAACATCTGGCAGCACAGAGCTGTCAGGAATGTGCCATCTGCTGATTGATTCAGCAACAGCATGATAAAGCAACCTCCATAGACTTGTATTAGACCAAAGACCTATAAAAACAGAACCAAGGGACTGAGTTCTTTGGGGTCTGATTCTGCAAACCAAGGAGCATCAGATGTGCATCTGACAAGGCCCTACTCCCTCTTCATGTCCAGGCCACCTGGCCAGTGGCTTGGCACGAGCAACTCTAAGGCTGGTAACTAAGATAACAACCTTGCAGAACCTCTGTGTGTGTGTGTGTGTGTGTGTATGAATGAATGTGTGAATAAATATGAGATTGAATGGAATGTTATAGCTATAACTAACTGCTTACTATGATTCTTTCTGTATTTACAGTAAATGTGGCATTTTGCTTTATCCCTTTTAATAAGAGCCTGCTGGTTTTTATTTTATTGGTATAACACTAAGAGAGTGAGTCTATAGTGCTGGAATCACTTGGCAGATAGGTGGCATCTTCTGATACTGGTGCTCTACATTTTGCTCGTGGAATGAAGAGCTGGAGCTGTTTTTTCAGCCTGCAGATTCCAACTGCTGGCTCCAGCCTCTGCAAAGCTACATGTCAGATGTCCAATGAGGATTATTTCCTTTCATGCTTATGGTATTGCTTTCAATCAGTTACTGAGAAAGCAAGCACAAGCTATATCATTTAACAAACATATATATAGTTATATTTAACATGCATATTGTATTAATCACACATGTGTGCACACGCAATACATGTAGATATTACACACATGGTTAAATGGGATAACAAAGGAATATTTTTTTTGAAGACTGTACACCAGGCTAATCCCAGATCCAATACATCATATAGAACAGTGGTTTTCAACCAAGGGTATGTGTACGCCTGGGGGTACGCTGCGGTCTTCCAGGGGGTAGATCAGCTCATCTAGATATCTGTCTCGTTTTACAACAGGCTACCTAAAAAGCACTAGCAAAGTCAGTACAAACTAAAATTTCTTAGACAATGACTTGTTTATACTGCTCTACAGACTATAACTGAAATGTAAGTACAGTATTTATATTCCATTTGATTTATTTTATAATTATATGACAAAAATGAGAAAATAAGCAATTTTTAAATAATAGTGTGCTGTGTCTGATTTCATAAGCAAATAATTTTTAAGTGAGGTGAAACTTGGGGTACACAAGACAAATCAGACTCGTGATATAGAAGAGGCACTTTGCCTACTTCTCAACAAAATATTATTAGCAGAATGCTGTAGTGAGGATTCATCATGTTGATTTTATTTTTTTAAACATACTAAAATATTCCAATATGAAAGATTAACTCATCAAAATTAGATTATACAACCCGATAGTAATAATTATAGTTATGTAATGTTATGTTACATAACATTATATCTAATATAATATACTAGTTGATCTAGAGTTTATTTAGCTATCTATTTTAAACTGTGTGTAGAAAAGGCATAATTAGGTTGACTGATGTGTTTGATAAAGAAATATCAATATCTTTTTCAATGATAAAACAAAACCTATGATATTCCAGCTTGTCATTTCTGCCCATTTGTGTTACTCAAACAATATCTTAATACAGTTTGGGGAAATAACTGAATGAGTCTCAGCTATATTTGGAAAGTTGAGTGATTAATATTCCAAGATGATGTTTTTGATTGGCAGTCAAAGGGATATTTTCGAAGTTCAACCAGGAGGTGGAATGCAAAATTAAAGACAGATTACTCAGGGGAAGATTGGTGGTTGATATATAAGCGGTCTGAATTTATATCAATAAATACTAAACGTAGGAAGGGAATTTTAAACTCCGATTACATAATCGCCCTCAAACAAATGACTATGACGTATAACTCTTTTATCCCATTGGGTGTCTCCCCAGCATTTCTTGCTGTGCCTCTATCTCCCATCAACCCTGGAAACTACATGTCTCAGAACTACCTTCTTGTTTGGGCTGAAACAGGAACAGAATAGTGATTACAGTGCCAGCATGCCTTGTTACACAAGGACTCTTGAACCTTTTTCTGAAGCATTTGGTACTGGGCAGAGTTGGAGACAGAATACTCGAATGTGGCCCGCTGGATAGATCCTGTATAGCAATTATCTTCCTATTAAGAAGAGATTTCCTTTTAACTTTGATACAATTTCATTTCTAAGTGTCAGATTATTCTGGTGCATATGGAATTTGTATATTTTGTAAAGCTTTAATTTGACTTACCTGAGCATATCTACTGCTTTTAATTTATATACAGATATACATATGCCTATACCTGTCTGATTTACATGGAGCCCCTGAACAACTGGCCCTCAAATCTACTGTACAACCCAACCCTCTCATTTCCTGTCACCTAGGTAAAGGTGTGGAAATAGCAAAGAAATGGCGAAAGGTATAGAGAACATAAACCTGGTGTCAATAGATTATGAGATGGCCAAACTGCAGGTCCTAAAAGGAAGCAAGAAGTGGTAATCTGGGATGAAATCCTAGCCCGATTGAAGTCAATGGAGTAACTCCGATGGACTTCAATAAGGTCAGGATTTCACCCATGGTAGCGGGGAGAAAGCAGCCTAAAGGAAAGGGCAAAGAGTCCCCTGCTTATACCCTAGAAGGGGAGAACTTCTATTTTAAAACTTGGAATATATTCTGGGGAAAGGAAAGGCTTTTAACTGAACTGTTATACCCTAGGCAGGCCAAGAAAAAAAATTAGACCATTTCTTATACTACACACCTAGATTAGATTTAAATAGTTGGATTTGTTTAGATGCAGGCTACTGAAGCTTCTGGGAAGGGAAAACCAACAATAAGTAGGTTTTGTAAGGCATGCCTTATGTATTATTCACAAAAATATTTCAAAAAACTAAGCTACACTTATCAGAAAAGTGAACAGAGTACAATCTGATGCACTATCACTGCTTTTCTGTTTGTTTGCTTTCTTGCTCATTAATCTGCAAAAAGATCTTCCACTGTGTATTGTCAAGGAACTGTATATTAATTTTTTTTAATTGCTAGCATCTGAAACGGATGGATTAAAAATGTAAATGTGAAAACATATATTGATGTAATAAATGATATATTATTATTTTTCTTGTCCATTATAAGCATAAGCACCAAGCACACAGAAGTAATATGCTCTTTAAAACAATGCTTTTAAGGGACACACTGAAATACCCAGAACTGTAGAGTTATATAAAACAGCAATATATCTCATTATTAAAAGGAAACCGCTAACTAAGCAATGAATGTATTTAGAACCTGAAGGAACTGACCTGTCTCTGGGGTGGATAACAGATTAATTTTTTGTGCCAGATGAAAAAGAAAGATTCATTTGAAAAGAAACCAAAAGCTGAGATGGCAATGTTAACGGAGAGATTAGGAAGTGTCAATGCCCAAAATAAGCTCATCCCCATAACCATGAGGTTGAGCAGAAGAATGGATAAACTGTGTCAAATCAAAAGGTCCAGAAGTATAAGCACAGCTTTCGCAGTTGATTACTTTGGTGTCCGTTCAAAGGCGATGAAAGCCCTTGCCAACTACAAATCCAGTCGGAACCAGAGCTCCAGTCAATTTAACACAAATTCTAGACAAGATGAATTAAATTTTAATGCAGCGATTTTCTTGTTTACACATGGTACTGTATTGTTTGTTACTGAAGCAAACATTTGACAAGAAAAGTGTACATTTGGCAAGAAAGACAGACTGTTTTGAGAATCCTGAAAGTCTCTTGTGAGTCTTGCAAATATTTCTTTCATTCATTATTTTCTATCAACTGAAGTCCACAACTATGCGTCTCAAAATGGGAGTTGTGTTTTTCATACTATGTTAAATGGAGGAATAACATACAATGATAGAGATGTAATGTTAAAAATACAAGCTGCTCAGGGTCAAAAGTGCTTTTAGCATTAATTAAAAATAAAACAAGTTCATTGGGTAAAATGCAACTTTAGCTGTACAAATTCCAGGAGAAATAGCAGCCTCAAAACATCTGCAGAGACCACCCTTTTAACTGCTTAAGGAGATTCCCAAGACTCTGTCACCTTAAATCAAGAATAACTAAAGTGAAATGGAAACTGCTTTGAAATGGGAATAGATCAAAGTGCCTAAGTAACTGTTAGTGTGTAGCAGCAGGGCCCACACAGACAGTGCATGGCAGGCTAGAGTGGGGTAAATTTACACCCCCATTTGCCATAACTAGAACGTTTGTGTAGACTAGTGGATTTAATGCCATTTGGCCCCTTTGGCCTTTCGCATAAATTGCATCTGTATGGCAATACTGGATATCATACAGAAGGACACAGCGCATCAATTGAAACAGAATAGATCACCACTGATTATGAGCTTACTGAACATAATCCCACTAACTGAAAACTAAAACATCATTTGTAAGCATTTACAAAATCAGTTCAGCATGCTCACCAGCACCATCAGCCCCAACAGAAAAATTCCTCTGGATGACTGCCATTGAAATTCTGAACAGTTGGTGATTTCTCTTCTAAGACATGTAATTACCAGTAAAGTCCTCACAGAAGAAGATAGATTTGTCATAAAGAGTGTTATATAATATACAGCATTTTTGTTACAAGAAGTGATGAATACATCCAAATGAAAACTACCAAGGTAGGCAGAATATAATTTGCCCACTCTTTCAAAAGTGCCATGTGATCTTTCATAACCACAGTGGCCAATGCTTCAGCTTTATATCTTTATAGATCTGAAAGAGCACTATAAGGCACCTCTGGTTTGCTACAGTCTCAGAGGGATAATATTCAGATATTCCGAACCACTTCTGGATAGCACCTCAGGTTTTCCCTGGAGGTCTCCCACTCAAGAACTGACCAGACCTGACCTTACTTTGTTAATGAAATCTCATGAGATGACAGATTGATGAGTGGTAATAAAAATGTATCTGTTAACATTTAATTCAAGCCATAAATAGAGAAAAAGAGTATTGAACCACCTTTCAGGTGAAACAGCCGTAAATATATACATAGTTTTGTTTGCATTCAGAGAACTATCACGCGTCCTGTCACATGTACTATGTCTGATATCTGTAACGTACTGTCTCCTCAGACACAAAGAAAACATCCCAACCTCAAATGGATGCCTGTTTTTTTTTCCTGCCACTATCAAGGGTTTTATCAAAGAAAGGTTTCATCTTATGTCTACTCCAGGCTTGTCTACACAGGCAATTTACAGCGCTACAACTCTCTCGCTCAGGGGTGTGAAAAAACACCCCCTGAGCACAGCAAGTTTCAGCGCGGTAAAGCGCCAGCATAGACAGTGCACCAGCACCGGGAGCCGCATTCCCAGCACCGGTAGCTTTGCCCCTCGTGGAGGTGGGTTTTTTAGAGCGCTGGAAGACCACACAAGCCACATGCTGACAGTGCTTTAGCGTTGCCAGTGGAGACTAGCCCAAAGTCCCTTAACTTATCCCACAAGCAGATGAGGAGGGCTTGGGAACAAATACTGCTAAGGAGACTTTTGCTTAAGCAAAGCCCCCTACTGAGGTACACTCTTATGATCCATTATGGCCTGCCACAGAGCCACAAAAGCTGGGCAAGTATTTAGCATTCCACCTTCCACCAGCACAGCTCCATTACTGCTGTGTCCTTACACAACTGCAGCTTCTTCTGGTGTAAGCTTCAATTCACCTACTGGGCTAAAATTTCATTCCATATTAATTTACATCTGCACTACCAGACAGAGCATCATTTATTAAAATTAAGAACTTTTCTTTGAAAATAAACATTTAAACTAAAGAACAAACAGTAAAAGCATACTGCAAAATAATCAAATCCAGAGTAATAGCAACACTTTGGGCCAGTTCTACTCTCAGTCATACCTGTGTAAATACAGTATTATTTCACCATCTTCACAGGAGTAACTCTGAATTTATACCAGTGTAACTGAGAGCAAAATCTGACACCAATTTGAGTGTAATAAATATTTTAGAAATTCTCCTTGTTCATGTCGGTAAAACACGTAAAAAGAGTAATATGCAAGATACGAAGGTGAGATGTTGGCTGCTTAAGAAGCTTTTCCCCACTTTCTGCCAAATCTGTGTTTACTGTCATATTAGTAATTAGCATGTGCTCTGACTTTTTTAATGTGTTACTCCAGCAACAATCTTCTGTCTGCCAATCACCACTACATTTCTTGCATCTCTCACACTAGCTCTGTTCCTTTGCACAAGCATCTGATGGTCAAGTGTGTATTTCCGAACTACACAAGACACTAGATTTCATAAGCTTGTACGTCTCCATATTTTTATTTTTCTGTAATGTGTGCTGTCTACCTTATTACATGGACTGATTCTTCTTCAGTCGGATGAAACAAGTATTTGACAGGTTGCCCGATGCTGTGCTCGGAAGGCAATCTACTATAACCTGATCCTCTTTCCATTTCTTAAATAAACCCATCTGAGAGAAATAACTATCCAGGTAGAGTTTCAGCAGCCAATGAAGAGGATGCCATTAAGTGGTTACATGTAACAGACTATTCCATGCACACATTTTTTATACTTCTGTGGGTCTCAACATTTCACTATTTTAAATCACGCGATCATCCCATAAAGCTAAATATTCTTCACTTTATTAATTATATGGTTTTATATCTGTACTATACTTACCTAGTGGAAATCAATAAATTATAGCAATGATTTATGCAATTGATTATTGAGCAATAAACTGTCAAAATAGTATACCATAAATCAACCAAATCATTTAGGCATCTGGACTTGAATTTGATTTTTCTCTTGCATTTTTATTTCAATATTTCATTTCTTATATCTAGTTTACTCTCCCTCTCAAATTAACTGTGAAACATATCAGCTATGCAATACTCAACAGTGAAAAGGTGAATTAGAAAGTGCTGATACTGACTCGAGATTCCCAGTATTCCTTACACAAGAAACAGTATTCTGAGAAAGGTTCTTCTACAAAGAAAACAATAGGTTCTTTTGTACCAATATTTAATGTATGTTCTCCACTTATCAAGAGGAAAGGGAAATCCTACCTCTCAGAAATAGTCTACTGTATTTAATTCCAAAACACTTAAATGCAATTTAATGACGACACAGTACTGTGTAGATAAATAACTCATTTGCTGTGTTTAAGAAGAATGATCAAATGGAAAATATAAATGAGTGAAAATCTTTACAAATCCAGCCTGTTGTTAAGATCACACAGAACTCCCATTGACATAAAAGTGGTGCCTATATCCTAAGATGAAGATTGCATTAGAAAGGTCAGACAGACATCATGTACGTGTGCACTCAGAGCAAAGTAATTGCCGTTAATCTGATTATTTGAGAACCTAACCAACCCTTTCAAAAAGTTCACATCTAATACTATGCAACATTCAAGTCACTACACAGTTCAATATTTGTATTTCTTAAACAAATTTCCACTGCATCTACTTATAAATTCCTGTGTTTTCACAGAGGACCCATTTTTGACCAGCTCATTAAATGGTAACATTAGCACTTTCCAGGAGAAAGCATTTTTTTCAGAAGTTCTGATTTCAATGCAGTGAGACACACTGAGGTCCACTAGAATACCATCGGAAGGGCATCAGCAGGGCACAAGTTACACTATTATTTATCAGGCTGCAATGTGTGTAATGCTGCTGAATGCGTATAAAAAGAATAAAAGTATTCATTCTGACCTTGTAGAGGCCAGCTCTCTTTCTCTCTCCAACGTTACTGCACACCAAGATCAGCTCTTCATTTAATCATGATCAAATATCTCTCAGGGAATGTATGTTATTCCACAGAAGAGGAAACTAGCTGTTTGTACATTATCCAAGAAGCTTGAGCAATTCACAGTAGTAGGAAAGACTTCTAAAAATAAGTCACCTCCCAGCAGATGCACTTCCTTCCTGTTTTAGTTTGAGTCAGTTTGTAACTGCATGAAAGGACAAAGCTTGAAGACAGAGTAGTGAGAACTCCTATAACAGATACACCGTACAAATAAATGTAGTTCTTTCCTTGTCTGTCTAAAAGAATCAGAACATTGGAGGTGGAGTGAACTACAGACCCAACAGGATATGCGTGACCAGAGCTGCTAGTGTGTAGTCTCTGCTTTTATGTTTATTTTTGGATATGGCTTTCTTAGTCCTTTGCAGTATTCAGGGCTAGGAAGTAGCTCAGTACTATCCTGATAATGCCAAAGGGGGAAAGTAAGTTCTTTTGTGGATAGGGAATGTCTCTTAGTATATGTTCATAAAACATCATGTAAGTGCATAGTGCTAACAGAGCAACTAATGCATTCTTACACAAAGAATATTTTTTGACTGTGTTAACACTCCTTGAAGAGTAAGGCCAGAGATAAGCCAGTGCACAAAAGTATGACACTGGAGATTCTGGACTCCTCCGAGAGCTTCTTTGTCAAACAATATGTTCAGCTCACGGTAAGAACTTAGCCAGAGATTTCATCTTCTCCAATGTGCTGCCCCAGCTGTTGGTGTAAAACTAGATGTCTCTGAGGATGAGCATACTCTGAGGCTGAGCAGATGTTCATGAACAGGGTGCTGCTTAAACAGACGTAGTCATTACAGAAAAGACTAGACCATTTTCCCTGGTAATTGCTATTGTCAGGGCAATATCATCTGGCTTATTGACTGGCTTATTCCCTGATTATTAAAAATGGAGGTCATAGAAGATCTTGTCTGTATTTAAAGGGCAAAAACAATATCCTATTTTTTTCAAATATTCTTTCCCAAGGAACACAAGCTGCCTTCTCTCCTACACATATCTGGTAGAACTACTGTATTTCCACATATACAAAGTCTATAAAAATCAGGGAGGAAAAAAGACCCCCAAAAATCTGTATTGAAGTAAATCTATTACTTTTCAGGTAGAGGGTCAAGTATTCTCAATGAAGTCCTACAGTATTTAAAATAAGAGTCACGGGTTCTGTATTAAGCTAAATACACATTAACTATGTTATCAGGTTGTGTATGTCCTGGGATATGAAGCAATATAGAAGATCAATAATATTGTTTCTTACAGTGTTGTAACTTTATACAGGAATATAACCAATTTGCAATTTGATTTAAACAAATATACAGAAAAAATTGTATGAAAATAGTTCTGATTCAAAATTGGCACCACGGTGTGACTTTATAAAGATAGCCTTACTTTAAAATTCTTCCTGAATTAAGGAAATTAAACAGTGTCTCCCATCCCACCCCTGCAATTCAGCTCTAATTATCTAAAGGGCTGAAAATGGTATGCAGTGGATTTTAATATTAATTTCCTGAAGATGTTTGCTGTAATTATGCTGACATTGTTGCCTTCTTTTGTCTTTCCCAGGACACCATTGAAAACTAATCTGTGGCCCATTCTCAGTTATACAGAGCATTTTAATAAATACAGATATAGCAGTTATGGAACAGCATGGTCTTTGTTCACTGTGTCAGAACACGTTTGCCAGAATCTGCTTTGGGTAAACAAAGGTGACCTGATCTTAGAACAAGCCCTGAACACCACAAATCCCACAACTCATCAAAAAGTTACTCTAAAGGGAAAGATGTGCACTTATGGTACAAAGAAAATATCATAATATTACTAATATTTTCAGAGATTTTCATAAAGAAGTCAAATATATTTTGAATATATTCCTTCTTTGTAAAGAATAGTTTTATTTTTTTAGCAGCAACATATGTCGTGGCTTTGGAATTAATGTACTGCATACAGACAAAAGCACCCTTTCAAGTCCTGCTAATACATCCTAAACTACCAACTAGGGCTAACTTCTTCAGCATTCTTGTTGGATGTTCAGGAATATTGCCCACAAGAGAGACTTCACAAAAATTCACAAAAAAAATGGCATTTTGGGATGTATAAGTAGGGGCATAGCGAGCAGATCAAGGGACGTGATTGTTCCCCTCTATTCGACATTGGTGAGGCCTCATCTGGAGTACTGTGTCCAGTTTTGGGCCCCACACTACAAGAAGGATGTGGATAAATTGGAGAGAGTCCAGCGAAGGGCAACAAAAATGTTAGGGGTCTGGAACACATGACTTATGAGGAGAGGCTGAGGGAACTGGGATTGTTTAGTCTGCAGAAGAGAAGAATGAGGGGGGATTTGATAGCTGCTTTCAACTACCTGAGAGGTGGTTCCAGAGAGGATGGTTCTAGACTATTCTCAGTGGTAGAAGAGGACAGGACAAGGAGTAATGGTCTCAAGTTGCAGTGGGGGAGGTTTAGGTTGGATATTAGGAAAAACTTTTTCACTAGGAGGGTGGTGAAACACTGGAATGCGTTACCTAGGGAGGTGGTAGAATCTCCTTCCTTAGAAGTTTTTAAGGTCAGGCTTGACAAAGCCCTGGCTGGGATGATTTAATTGGGGATTGGTCCTGCTTTGAGCAGGGGGTTGGACTAGATGACCTCCTGAGGTCCCTTCCAACCCTGGTATTCTATGATTCTATGAATTCAGAAAGAATTTGATTGCAAAGTGTGCAGAGAGCACATGCCAGTCAAGCTGTAGTCTACGAGTGACATCTGCAGCATGTCCAATATTCTTTGTATAAAATTTTAACAGGGATTCAGAAATACACTGAAAAGTGTCTGCTAAAAGCTCCCAAGACAGCTCTCTCTTGATGGCGGCTACCATTTTTGTATTGGGTTGTTATAATTTAAACATTATAAAAAATAAAAGTTGCTCTGTAAAAATAAATAGCATTGTGTCAACCATTTAAGTAAGAGTAGTCAAAGGAAAAACATTTTAAAAGTGCTTTGTAATTCTTGTTTGAACATCTTTAAGGTGTTTGTGACAGAGGGAAATATATTTAAAAGAATGCAACGTTCAGAATCGAAAAAAGGAACCATATGCTAAACAATTTTTTTTCCATTTATCAGAGATGAAATCCAATGACTTTGTTTTTAGAAAGGAAATCCCTTGGATATCACAGATGACACCTCTTGTCCTACATCTAGGTCAGCGATCAGCAACCTTTGGCACGCAGCGCGTCAGGGAAATCCGCTGGCGGGCCGGGACGGTTTGTTTACCTGCAGCATCTGCAGGTTCGGCCGATTGCAGCTCCCTCTGGCCGCGGTTCGCCGCTCCAGGCCAATGGGGGCTGCGGAAAGCGGCGTGGGCCGAAGGATGCGCTACCATCCCAGCCTGCCAGTGGATTTCCCTGACGGGCCGCGTGCTAAAGACTGCCAATCCCTGGTCTAGGTAAAGGTGAACTAAAAGCATTTTAACTGACAAAACCTGAGCTCAGGTTTGTTCTCTTCCATCACTAACATTCAAGACTCTATCTGCATTACAAGTTTTGCCATCTGTAAACGCAACACTAAACCAAGTTACAAGATGGTCAAGGCATGCCATAGTTAAGCGTGGCACTTAAACACTGTAAAATCTGTAGTGGAGATGGAGCCTAGAGCATTGCAGGAACAGCATTCTTCACATATTTACTCGAGTGTTTTCCTACAGCTCTATTTGAGCTAAAGACATTGGGCCAAATTCTGCTCTAAGTTACAGAAGCACAACCAATGAAGCAAAGTCTGCCACTATCAGTGTATTCAGTGACAGACATGTTTCAACAGTACTTTGGAACTCTGATGCCCCACCCATGCTATAGTATATAAAACATGCCTGGAACAACTACTTTTACAGGTGACTGACACTAGTGATGTTTCTCTGACCAACGTTGCCAGGAAATTTTTCTGAAAGCTTTATTATAATACTTGCTAGAGGATAGCACTGTTTGGTTAATACAGGTCACAGAAAGCGGAAAAAGCCCAAACCTTGCCCACACTGGCCAAGGAAACTAAGCTAGAATGCTACAAGCAGTAATCATTGTTTAAACATAATATTTGCAGAACCTCAACGTTAGGTCACAATCTGCTACATGTGGACCCCTAAACTTGTACAGATTCTAATTAAATCAATAGGGTTCTTCATGGACCCAGCAGTCCATTTATACGGATTAGATTGCATAGTGTGGACTAGACCTAATTGGTGCCTTCTAATTACCAATAATATTTTTCAAATCTTGCAAAAATTCAGATATTAATCACAAAATCTGCCAACTAAACATGCAAGCACACTAATGACACGTGCTCGGCAAGGACACCCAACTAGATAACAGTAGCAAGCAGATTCAAGAACCATACATTCACTAAAGAGTGAAGTATTGGGGGGCTTTGCAAGTATTCACTATGCCAAATAACACATTCATTTTTAAGTGCTCTTCAGTCAGTTACCAATTCTAAAACTCTTCCATTTGGTGGTGATAACAAGGAGGGATGAGGAACAATATGCAAGTGCAATTTGATCAGGGTCCGCTATGCGATTCGACTAGCTGGTGTCAAACATAAATATAAGTCTGACAAACCAGCAAATGGAGAGCACAAACAAATATGTTAATCTGAGTTAGTTTCATTTTACGAAATAAGTTAAGGGGAGAAGTATACAGCAGTTAAAGTAAATTTTAAAACAAATATCAGAAAGTTATTTCTTGTTGGAGACTAATGCATTTGTGGAGTAACTTATTAAGCAAAGTTGTCAAGACAAAAAAAACAGGATGGTCTTTGAAGATATATTAATAAGGATATATAATCTTGCAGAAGATGAAGTACCAAAAAGGGACAAGTGGATTTCACTCATTCTCCAAATTTTTTTTAAAAAGGTATATTCCTCTGCTAAAACTGAACACATTAAGACACAATCATAATGTTATTATATACATACATTTCACTTTTCTCTAACCATATTAATTGTTCAATAAGTCTTTTGGCTTTACCTCCCAAAGTGCTTTGAAATCCTTCTGCTCAATTCGAAGGAGCTCACTGTATTCCCTGGTAACAATAGTAGCATGGCGAGGGGTGTTATCCAGAATTGACTCTCCAAAAGCGGTTCCTATTCCCAAGGTACATATTGTTACAGCATCCTTTGAATCAAAAATAAAAAGGCCATGTATTAAATTCCTGGCTTTTGAAGGGGTCTGTAGTTTCATATCACTTATCAGCTGATTATGCTACACAGCACAGCCATAGATTCTTAATTAATTTTCTAGGATAAGCATTTTAACATTTGGATGAGAGGATATGGCTGGGTTGGTCCAGTGGCGCAGAAAGCCTTGATTTCAGAATGCGCTTAGGATTCTGTTTTCCCTGCTCACTAGCTGGTTCAGATCTGCCTTGCTGTAAAGTACAGAGAACAGGAATCACCACCACCTTTGGAAGAAAAAGTCATGATCTCTGGTCATGTATCCCTTTACACAGATGTGATGAGGAGTGTGACGTTAACCATATTTCTATGAAGAATATGGGGTGTATGATAGGAATATGGCATAACCAAGTTATACTTTTTACAGGATGGCTCATGTAAGATATTATTGGAAAGATTATGATTTACTGAATATGATTATCCAATTTGTATGCATGTATCATTTCTGTATCTAGAGTTAGGAATATTGACTATGTAACAATTACAACTGTGTGTGTACTTGGGGGGAACACCCACCAGACAGTAGGCAAACACTCTGAATGACCCATTAGGAAGAAACAATAAGACTGTGAAGATACTAATCTCTCTCCTTCCTAGGAGATGTAGCTGTGACACTACCAGGTCAGGTGATAAGATCACCTGATACAAAATACCACCTTGGACACTGCTGGTACTTTTCTTCTGTACGGGAGTGGGGATCAAACAAAGGATTCCTGCCTTAGGTAAATCCTTTTTAAGGGCTGGGGAGTGGGTTGATCTCGACACTCCTCCATTGCCTACTCAAGAAGAAGGACTGCTGAAAGAACCTGAAGGGACAAAGGAACTAACCTGAAGGGAAAGGAAGGGGTGAGTCCAGAGTGAGACAGGGTAAGAAGAAATAACTGGAACTCTGAGCTACAGAAACTCTGCATCCTGCCTAATTCAACATTTAGGGTGAGAAATTACATCTTGTAACCTGTTTCTTTAGTGAATCAAGCTTAGTTTGCATGTTTTGCTTTATTTGCTTAGTAATCTGCTTTATCCCTTATAATCACTTAAAATCTGTCTTTTGTAGTTAATAAACTTATTTCTTGTTTATACCATAACCCAGTTTGTGCAATTCATATCTGGGGGTGGGGGGCCAAGAAGCTGTGCATAGCTCTCTTCACATTGAGGGAGAGGGTGAATTTTTATGAGCTTGCGCTGTGCAGATTTTTCTATACAGCACAAGACAATAGACCATTGAGTCTACACTCCAAGGGAGGTGGGCACCTGAGTGCATGAGGCAAGCACCATGCTTGTTACACTTGAGCAAAGTATATGAGATCTTTGCCTACTTTTCCTATGAAATATCAAAACTATCTCCTCAAGCCATCTTTCTTTGGAAAATATGATTATGCACGTGACACATGCCCTTTGCTGGATCCTATGTTAACTATGTAAGTAGCTCAATTGGTGTGGCATGTAAATACTTTAATTGGAAACTAGAAGAGAAGTAGCGCTTCTAACAAACATATGATTATCTCCCAAACCAAATTACCTTTCCTCGTATAAAGAGTATTTCCCTAACAGTTTTTTCACAATGACCATACATCGTTGAACTGCTATTCTAATTTGGAAAATCATTGCCACCTTAGCCCTTACAGATAAGCCAGTAGCTTGGTAAGAGCTTCTTTTCTTAGCAGTTTAAAAGTATTCTTATGTGGCTGATACTACAGGAATGTTTCTTCATAATACTGATTCTTCTGGTTCATTTATATCCTTTAGTTTCTCTGATTATATAAGGGAACTTGGCTTGAAGTAAACTGAACTACCTTAAATAGTCAGCAAACTATGGTGTTTTTAACACATCACCTTTAAAAATACTTATTTGTACATTTGTCAGAATGATACATAGCATCCAAAGGGGATAGATATAGGATGGGGAAATAATCCAGTTTTTTTAAACTGAAACAACCAAATCATCTTTCTATCATAGATTCAAAACACTAAATAAACTTAACTTTCTAATAAAAAAATACCCTCTTCTGCCCCCTTCAAAATCCTTTTTCTCTTTCTCATTCTCTCTCCTTCTGTGAGATTGCTCCCAGAGAAAGACACTACTCCATATGAATGAGGGTGGCAGAATTTGGACCTTAGGGAATAAGTAATTTCCTTTTGCACACTACAGTCCGCCATGTTTGAAAAAGAATGTTTCAGAAGAAATGAAGGAGCATACATTATGGATGTCTGGTGTTGGAGGGCTTAAATTTGTGATTCTGATCTGTTCCATTGGATGTACTACAGCTCTCTTATAACTGAGGATTTTTGAGACAACATCTTTCATCACCTGAATCTTAAACCTGCCACTGAATTGCAGTGAACCTAAGTACGTAGTCTGTGACCTGAAATCTCTATGATTTCAGTGTGTGCAAAGAACACACAGCAAAGGGAACAAACATATCTTTCCAAGTCCTTAATGCTTCTTCCTTTTAAATAACTATGTGAACCTTGGCTGGTACCTGGTAGATAGAACCTCCTGCTGCTTCTGGGATTTTAGAGAGGAACAGCAGCCTGAGCTTCTAGCTGCCAGCAATCCTCAAGATAGTCTACGTGAAAAGCAGAAGATCCTTCAGTGTAATGTTAACAGGCCTAATAGGAAGCGTTCCTAGGGGGTGGGAGAAATATCAACAGAGAGCAGAGGGAAAAATGGGACTCTGAAGCCCTGAAGAAGCAAGATCGGCTTGCTCCCTAACTGGCTCAGAGAACCCACCTCTCCTGTAGCAAAATGGTGGCTAGAAAAAAGCTGAAAGAACTGTCACTTGACAGAATCCTGGACTTTTCTTTTATGAAAACATGATTCCTCAGGCTCCTTGACCTGAAAACCTATGGTGTTAATTTATTTCTTAGGTTGAACAGCTGCCTCATCAAAAGGTCTCTTAGAAAGTGACTCCTTAACAAACGCATGTCCCTGTCTATCCTTCATCTATTCTGGTTTTAACAAGTCTTTCCTTTAATTGCTAAACCCCCCAAAATGTGGAGAGGTTTTTTTTCTATTTTTGAGGGGTAAAGAGTCAGTAATAGATGTAAATGTTGCTCATAATCTGTCTATTTGGAAAGTTTCTGTTTCTTCCATTCCATTAATTTATTTCTGCAGTAAGGACAAAACAGAAGCCATTTACTGAATTTAATAAATAAAGGTGAGAGTATCAGAGTCCTTGAGAACAAAATCAGCCTGGAAAATAAAGGCATTTCTTTGTACCCCCATTTAAGTGCATTGTTTGATAATGGTTGGATAGTTACAGGATGTCACCTCTAAAAACATCATACAAAGCTTTTTCCAAGGAGAAACTTTGTCTCTGGGTATAATGGGACTCCCGTGTAACCACTATCTATATAATCTTATATGCTCTCTCCCATACACCTGGCCCCCCACTGCCCCCCCCCACAACTGCTCACAGTTGCCTTCCTTCAAAGTTTATTACCAACAGTTGTTAAATTTTTCCTAGATCCTTAATTCTTTTCCAAGACTATATTTATTTTATTTTTCTGACCATATAATTTTATATGGAAATATCTGTACAAAAGCAATTTGCCATGGTTCAGGGAACTGGACTATTATGGATATTTGTCTTTGTAATGCGATTACAGAACCACTTACTTGGTCTTAATAACATTTGCCTATTATCACGTATTAGACGCATGAAAGGAAAACAATGCAATTTTAAGCACAGAGAATGATGCTGAAATATGCTTATGAATCTCCCCTGGTTGATGAGCTATGGGCAAGAAGTAGGTACATTGCCAGAAATTACTGATTATATTTTGTGGCCATTTCAAGAATCCTAAATTTTAGAATTAAATCAAACCATGTTACTAATGTTATATCAAGTAAAATGAGTTTACATGCATCCGACGAAGTGGGTATTCACCCATGAAAGCTTATGCTCCAATACGTCTGTTAGTCTATAAGGTGCCACAGGACTCTTTGCTGCTTTTACAATTTCTATGTCTTTTTTGTGTGTTTTCACTGTAAACTACAACATGTGCATGTTTTTAATCAGACAGTTGGTTGATTTGGGGTCTTCATTTCTATTACTCTGCTTTTGTTTGGCTCCAGTAATGTCATTTATTTCAGAACTATCCCAGGGGACTGGATGGTTAAGGAGACTGGACTATGGATCTTTTCAGTTCTAAGGCCCTGATCTTACAATGAGATCCATGTGAGCGGATTCCTGTGCTCGTGTGGAATCTCACCCACTGAAGTGGATTTCACTGCAGAATGCGGACCACAGTTATTAATCTGAATCCATTCCCAGTTGTTCTGGACTTGTTACCTTAAAATGCCTGATCTGTGTAAAATCAGTTTACAGTTCTAGTCCAATATCTAATGGACTAAACCACTGGCAGATTTACTGGCAGTCTCAGCCGAAAGGCCAAGAATTGATTTGGCTTACAGAATGTACTGCCATCAGACCTTGAAAGACAGACAAATACATTATACATACAAGAGGCTATAAGTCCATTATTATTGAAAGGTGACTTTGTTGAGAAAAAAGTTGCAGTCAAATATTCCTTCTGCTCACAGCAGCCTATAAAGGACAGAAGCTTCATAGACAAGAATTGCCTTTTCTCTCCTAGTTACCTTCTGATCACCCCTGTCATTTTTAAAGGCTCTCATTGTGACAGGTTGCCCCCTTTAAGGTGCCACCTGATGTACTGGGATACCACTGAGACCACCTGTTCTGCCAGCCTGGGCCCCCTTCTAGGGCACATACCCCTGTGCTCCCTAGAGTGGAATTTATCCCCTGTCAGGCGTGGGCTCACAACTGACAGCCAGAACAGACCCTTTGCTGGTAAGCTTTGAACCCTCCTCTCTCCTTGAATTGGGTTTGCCTCCAGTTAGAGTCCAGGGAATCTGCACCCACCACAGCAGTCTCTAGGATTCTAACATCTTTTTTTCTTTGGGCTTTCTGCTAGGACACATTTTTCTATGCATTTTAGAGTGAGTTCTGTTCCTTGCTTTACTGCCACTTCTTGGCAGCCAGCAACCTGGACAGACTTCCTACCGTCAGGCAAAACACTCCCATCCCCTGAGGGGATAGCCACCAGACAGTAACTGGTTTTACTCACCCCCATTCCTTCACAGCAAACTGCTTTGCAGGGCTGAAGAGGAATTAAAGAGAGACTCTCCCATTTCCTGTAGCTTTGTTCTTCCCCTCTGAGGCTTCAGCACAAGATTCTTTCTTGCTGCTGACAGAGCTCTGGACAGCCTGAGCCACATTCAAAAAATCATTACCCAAAAGAATTAGTGTAGGATTATGAGGAACCAAAGCAACGGTTAATTCAGCTTGCAGATCCGCAGTTTCCATGTGCACTTTAGCCAAAGGCTCAAGGATTTTGTGACCTCCTACTAACAAAAGTTCTGCCAGCTGTCCTGGCAGTATGTCTTTCTCCTGAACCAGGTCTCTCCTGACCACAGAAATTTCTGAACCAGTATCTCTCCATCCAGGGAATTCTCTGCCATTTACTCTAAAGGCTGTCAGGTGCTTACTGCCTGGCTGTGCAATGTCAATCTTTTAAAAACCCTGTATGATAAGTTGCAATTGCCTGAGGTGCCTCTGTGCTCTGGAAAAACAACGAGTCTGGTGGCACCTTAAGACTAACAGATTTATTTGGGCATAAGCTTTCGTGGGTAAAAAACCCACTTCTTCAGATGCAGACTGAAAATTACAGATACAGGTATAAATATATATAGGCACATGAAGAGAAGGGAGCTACCTTACAAGTGGAGAACCAATGCTGAAGGCCAATTTAGTCAGGGTGGATGTAGTCCACTCCCAATAATTGATGAGGAGGTTGCCTTCTTTGTCCCCATATCTACTCTAGTAACACCATCAGAGGCTTATTCACTTGCACATCTACTAATGTGATATAGGCCATCATGTGCCAGCAATGCCCCTCTGCCACATACACTGGTCAAACCGGACAGTCTTTATGTAAAAGGATAAATGGACACAAATCAGACATCAGGCATGCTAACATAAAAAGCCAGTAGGACAGAGGTGGGCGAACTACGGCTTGTGAGCCACATCCGGCAGGAAGAAGTAAACCTAAACCATCCCTGACAGGTATATGTCCAACCTGTTCTTAAAAACCTCCAGTGATGGGGATTCCACAAGCTCCCTTTGAAGTCCATTCCGAAGCTTAACTACCCTTATAGTCAAAAAATTTTTCCTGTTATCTAACCTGAATTTTCCTGTCTTAAATCCATTACTTCTTGTCCTACTTTCAGTGGACATGGAGAACCATTGATCACTGTCCTCTTTATAACAGCCCTTAACATACTTGAAGACTCCCCCTCTGATAGTCTTAGACTTAAGTTTGAAGACTAAACATGCCTAGTTTTTTGTTTTTTTTAAAAAACACCCTTTCCTCATAGGTCAGGTTTTCTAAACCTTTTATCATTTTTGTTGCTATTCTCCGCACTCTTTTCAGTTTATCCACATCTTTCCTACAGTGTGGGGCCCAGAACTGTACACTGTACTTCACCTAAAGTCTCACTAGTGCTGGATAGGACAATTACCTTCCTTGTCTTACATACAACCCAGAATGGTATTAGCCATTTTCACAATACATCACATTGTGACTCTCATTCAATTTGTGACCCACTATAAACTCCAGATCCTTTTCAGCAGTACTACCACCTAGCCAACTATTCCCCACTTTGTAGCTGTGCATTTGATTTTTCCTTCCTAAGTGCTTTCCACTTTTCTCTATTTAACTTCATCTGGTTGATTTCAGACCAATTCTCCAATTCATCCAGGTCATTTTGAATTCTAATCCTGTCCTCCAAAGTCCTTGTAACTTCTCCCATCTTGGTGTCATCTGCAAATTTTCTATGCATACTCTCCATTCCATTATCCAAGTCATGAATGAATATATTGAATAGTGCTGGATCCATGACTGTGGAACCCCACTAGATACAGCCTCCCAGTTTGACAGAGAACCACTGAGCACTACTCTTTGAGTACAGTCTTTCAACCTGTTGTGCACTCACATTATAGTAATTTCATCTAGACCACATTTCCATAGCTTGCTTTGAGAATGTCATGTGGGACTGTGTCAAAGGCCTTGCTAATATCAAGACATATCATCTACTGCTTCCTCCTATTCACTAAGCCAGCGACCCTGTGAAAGAAGGAAATTAGGTAGAAAATTATTATTCTCTAGGTGCTTATGATCGATGTGCCTCCCCGACTTTGGTCTGCCAAGCCCCACCCCTCGTCATTTAAATCCCACCTGTAAATTCACTTATCTGAAGCCTACAATAAGCAATTGAGTTTTTTCACTATTTTTAACTTGATCCATGTTATCTGCATATGGTCTTTAAAATCCCACCAAAATGCATACAAGCCTTAACTTAGTAACTGTGGCTCAGTCTTGCATTCTGATGCCTGCCTGCCCATGGACTGTGGCAGGATCAGGGCCTACGTGACTCTTTTGCGGATATCTAGTCCTTCACTGCCCCATTTCCTCCATTGTCTCTTGTCCAAATTAAAATTGTAAGCATTTGTGGGAAGAGATAGTGCGTCCAATTCTGTGTTCACTGAAGTCAATGACAAAGCTCAATGGTGCAGGATCAGGCTGGCCTAGTGTCTTTTGATGTCTGCTGTTATGAGTCTAGCACACTTTGTGGCAATAAAAAACAAAATAATAATAAAGATGATCCTAAATGGCTGCTTAGAGGCCTTCTCTTATCAAAAACTTACTCACAGCTTCATTTTGAGGCATTACAGTTGTGACACTTGAAAAGCTGCCTATTTTCAAAGGGGAGTTAACAAATTTATAGTATGTGGAGGTTTCTGGTGTGTTTCTACAGCACCCAGCTAAATAGGGCCTTGGGGTGCTATCACAGTACAAATTAAAAACACTGTAGGAAAAACCCATTTACAAAACCCATTTACAATAGTGAGTAAGGACCTTATTCTACCAAACTGATAACAGGGCAAGGAGACTGTTTCTCTGGAGGAGTCTTCACTGAGTTCCATGTACAAATCCCACATACAAGTGTTATCAGGTTAGGTGCAACTAACTAACCCATAAAAGAAGGGAATAGATGGAGTAGGGACAGGGCAAGAAAATCCACTGAAAATTCTTCCGTGCCTTCCAGTGTGATACTTTTATCACTAAAACATAGACCACGTCTTCTTCCATTTCTTACACATTGCTGAACACAGAGTCAACACTTACACAATTTGTATGGAAATGCCCATACACCTCTCAAAATTTACTGGACATGTAATTCTGTCACTTTTCTGCATTATAATTGTCTTGCCCCATTTCAATAGCAAGTGAAATTATTGCCGAAATAGAGAGCAGCTAGCATCTTTCTCTGTGTCACAGGGACAGAATTACTATTAACAGAGAAATCTATTCTGGTTAAAACTCAAAAAATGAACAGATTAAATAGCTGGATGAGATTTTTAAACTAGTCATTTTGGTATGAAATATTCCAGGTTCCCTCAGAAGCTAATTTCTCTTGTTTCTTATGTATTCTAGCACTGCCCTCTTGTGATATACTATAGTTCTGCACATATTAAGATAGCTTAATATTATCCCAATGCAGGTAAAACAAGATGTTTTACCTGTCAAATCCTAAATTTGTGTTTTCCCTGTTATCTCTAACATCTAAATCAATGTGGGAAATATCTTGTTTTAATAGAACAGAAAAGAATCAGGAATTTCAACACCATACAGTTGCGTTCCGTCTTGCTGATAGTAGTTAACATCATGAACACCTACTACAAAAGAAACACAGAGCCTGTTCAGGTGTTAACAACTAAGTAAAAAGAAGAACTGATTATCCCATTTTAAATTAAAATTGTTGATTTGCCATGTTTGAGTCTATGCTGATATCTTTTTCCAATGAGATTACAAGTTTGGTTGTTAAAAGAGAATTATGTTGATGTAGTGTACTTAGACTTCTGTAAGGTGTTTGACTTGGTACCACACAAATTTTTGATTAAAAAACTAGAATATAATGTTAACCTGGCACATACTAAACAATTAAAAACTAACTGATAGGTCTCAAAAGTAATTGTTAATTGGGGAATCATCCTCCAACAGGTGTTTTTCTGAGGGGTCCTACAGGAACTGGTTCTTAGCCCTATGTTATTTAACAATTTTATTAACATCCTGGAAGAAAACATAAATCGCCACTGATAATGTTTGTAGATGATAGAAAAATTGGGGGAATAGTACATAATGAAGAGGACAGATCACTCATATAGAGAAATCCAGATCACTTAGTAAACTGGGTGCAAGCAAACATTTAATGCAGCTAAATGTAAATGCATACATTTAGGAACAAAGAATGTAGGCCATGCTTACGGGATGGGGGACTCTAGTGTGAGAAGCAGTTACACTGAAAAAGATTTAGGGGCCCTGGTGGATAATCAGCTGAACAGGTTCTCCTAGTGCAACTTTTGGCCAAAAGTGCTAATGTGATCCTTGGATGCATAAGCAGGGGAATATTAAGCAGGAACAGGGAATTTTACCTCTGTATTTTGGCACTGTATTTGACACCGCTTCCCGCTGATCCCATCAGCTGGGAGCAGCGAACCACAGCCACTGGGAGCTGCGGGCGGATGTGCAAATGTAAAGCAACAGTCTAGTGGTCTGTCAGCAGATTATCCTGACAGGCCGCAGGTTGGCCACCACTGCCTTATAGTGTCAGAATTAAAGGAGCTCAATCTATTTAGCTTAACAAAGAGAAGGTTAAGGGTGACTAGATCACAGTCTATACGATCTACACAGGGAATCTACATGGGGAACAAATATTTAATAATGGGCTCTTCAATATAGCAGAGAAAGGTATAAACACGATCTAATGGCTGAAGGTTGAAGCTAGACAAATTCAGCCTGGAAAGACGACAAATTTTTAACAGTGCAAGTAATTAACCATTGCAATAATTTATCAAGGGTCATAGTGGATTCTCCATCACTGGCAATTTTTAAATCAAGACTGGATTTTTTTTCTGAAAGATACACTCTAGGAATTATTTGGGGGAATTTCTATGGTTTGTGTTATACCAAAGGTCAGAGTAGATCAGTGATTTTCAACCTTTTTTCATTTATGGACACCTAAAAAGTTTCAAATAGTGGTGCAGACCCCTTTGGAAGTCTTAGATAGTCTGCAGACCACAGGCTGAAAACTGCTGAACTAGATGATCACAATGGTCTCTTGAGCGTGGCATCTATGGATCTATAGTCTGTTAGTGATCTGGGATAATAAATGGCTTCTTGTTGTTTTTAAACTAAAAAACTTTCCAGTTCATGTTTAAAGGTAATAATCAGAAATGAGAAAAACATAATCCCAAATCATAAATGAATCATGTAAATTGACTAGTATCTGCCATTTGATTGTCTTGATAGGGGAAGCTAGTCAGCTAGAATGCACAGGAATATTACTAATATTAGATTTTAAAAATCCAGAATTTTTAAGGTGGTACCATCCTAAGTGGTAATGGCACTTAGAGATAAGATTGAGCCAGAACATTCAGGGTCCACATTTAAAGTGTGTCTGTATCTAAGATTCTGGTTCAGATCCATCTTTCAATATTTTACTGAGAGGATAAGACATTTTGTCCTCAATACTGGAGTAATCTCATCTTTTGGGAAGTATAAACTGATCTTTTTTACCTGGGCATCCACTAGAGGTGAACGGAAAGGGGACTGCTAGGAGCACATCATCATTCTATATTGTGAGAATACTGCTGCCAACCGAGCCGTACAGCAACTTGCTCAAATTAGGCTAATTGTTCTCCCTTTCCGTCTATACTCGGTACAATTAAGAAGTTATTAAAAACAGTGAAACAACAAAAGCTGTTTCTATATTTGTCACTTTTATATTGAATATGGAAATGTTAGAGGCCTATTCCCATCCACTGCAGGTGAGATATACTCACTAAAGTTCACAGATGACCCAGTGCTCCAAGAGAAGGTGAACACCCCACCCTCCCAATATGCCATGGGGGGAAACCCTTACCAACCTCAGTTTTTATAATAAGTTGAATTCTGGGCACAGTAGCAAGAATCACCATAGTTAAAGTATCAATTTACATACTGGTGTCCAAGGAATTGTCAGGTGATTTTTCTTCTTGAACCCCAGCTATCATAGGCTTGTTTACACTAAAATTTTTACACTAGTGTAGCTACACTGATGTAGCTATATTGGTGCAAACTTCGAGAGTACATGACACATAGCTGCAAAAAGTGACCTGAACTGGTTTCAGACGGGTTTCAAACTGGGGAAGCCACACAGGCTCAAGGTACTTGTTACACTAGTGTAGTACCTCTATGTCAGTGTGTCATAAATATAAAAGGAAGGGTAAACCCCTTTAAAATCCCTCCTGGCCAGAGGAAAAATCCTCTCACCTGTAAAGGGTTAAGAAGCTAAAGGTAACCTCGCTGGCACCTGACCAAAATGACCAATGAGGAGACAAAATATTTTCAAAAGCTGGGAGGAGGGAGAGAAACAAAGGGTCTGTGTGTCTGTTGGTATGCTGCTTTGCCGGGGATAGAACAGGAATGGAGTCTTAGAACTTTTAGTAAGTAATCTAGCTAGGTATGCGTTAGATTATGATTTCTTTAAATGGCTGAGAAAAGAATTGTGCTGAATAGAATGACTATTTCTGTCTGTAACTTAAGGTTTTGCCTAAAGGGATTCTCTATGTTTTGAATCTAATTACCCTGTAAGGTATCTACCATCCTGATTTTACAGAGGTGATTTCTTTACTCCTATTTACTTCTATTTCTATTAAAAGTCTTCTTGTAAGAAAACTGAATGCTTTTTCATTGTTCTCAGATCCAAGGGTTTGGGTCTGTGGTCACCTATGCAAATTGGTGAGGATTTTTACCAAACCTTTCCCAGGAAATGGGGTGCAAGGGTTGGGAGGATTTTGGGGAGAAAGACGTGTCCAAACTACGTTTCCCAGTAAACCCAGTTAGAGTTTGGTGGTGGCAGTGGTTATTCCAAGGACAAAGGATAAAATTAATTTGTACCTTGGGGAAGTTTTAACCTAAGCTGGTAAAAGTAAGCTTAGGAGGTTTTCATGCAGGTCCCCACATCTGTACCCTAGAGTTCAGAGTCGGGGAGGAACCTTGACACAGTGTAACTACAAAGAAACAACGAATCCAAAAAACAAAACAGTACAAATAAGCTCTATATGTGGCTTTTTCCAGGATCTCCTCAGGCAGAGAATTCAATGTGTTGACTACACTCTGGGAGAAAAGGTCTCCTTTATGTGTTTAATATAAACTTTAGATTTTGCAATTTCCAGGAGTGCCAAGTTATTGAGAATTTACTAAGTTTATCTAGTGTTTTACTGCTTCTCCTCTCTCCATACCTTGCACATACATTATATCTTGGTGCCTGGTCTAGCACACCAGCAGTCCTAATACTTTGATGTTATTACAATAGCTTCCTCATCTTACAGTGAAGGCTGCAGTGTGCAATCAGTGTCAGAGACCAGACACAAGGGTGGTCATGTCTAGCAGTTGGAGCTGGAGTCAGGACCAGTGGTTGGGGCTCGAATCAGTAGCCAGAAATCAGAGCCCATAGAGTCAGAGGTCACATGCCAAAGCCTAGAATCAGAGCCCAAGTCAGAAGTCTGGAATCAGAGCTGAGGGTAGTGATGCCAGGTGTCTTATTTTCAACCAGAACACCCAGCCAAAAAGGGACCCTGGCTAAAAGTCCGGTTTGCTGCTGCAGACGGCTCCACGCGGCTCCCGGAATCGGCCGGCATGTCCCACTGGCTCCTAGGCCTAGGAGGGGTCAGGGGTCTCCGCGAGCTGCCCCCATCTACAGGTACCGCCCCCACAGTTTCCATTAGCCACAGTTCCTGGCCAGTGGGAGCTGCGGAGCCGGGGCTCAAGGCAGTGCCTTTGTCTGGGGCAGCGCGCAGAGCCACCCTGGCCACTTCTGTGCCTAGAATCCAGCGGGACATGCCGGCCACTTCCAGGAGCTACGCGGAGCCACCCGCTGCAGCCAACCGGGAACTGCAGCCAAAATGGAAGCTGTGGGGGTGGAGCTTGTGGACAGGGGCAGAGTGCGGAGATCCCTGGCTGCCCTTGTGCCTAGGAGTCAGAGGGACATGTCACTGCTTCCCGCCGCCTAAGTGCCACCAAGAGCCCACACCCCAACCCCCTGCCCCAGCCCTGAGCTCCCTCCCCCACCCCAATCCTGAGCCTCCTCCCGCATCCAAACTCCCTCCCGGAGCCCCACCCCAACTGCTGCCCCAGCCCTGAGCCCCCTCCCACTCCCACACCTCATTTTTGGCCCCAGCCCAGAGCCTGCACCTCAGTCCAGAGCCCGCATACCATCCCACACCCCAACTCCCTACCCCAGCCTGGAACCCTCTCCTGTACTCCAAACCCCTCATCCCTGGCTCCACCCTGGAGCCCACACCTCCAGACGGAGCCCTCGCCTCCTCCTGCACCCCAACCCCCTGCCCGGTGAAAATGAGCAAGAGAGCAAGGGTGGGGGGAGAGTGAGCGACAGGGGAGGGAGGGAGATGGAGTGAGCAGGGGGCAGGGCCTCAGGGCAGGGAAAGGGTGTTCGGTTTTCTGCAAATCAGAAAATTGGCAATCCTAGCTGAGCGTTAGGACCAGGTTACCTGGAGCAAGGTAAAGCAGGGGCAATGCTAGGGCCAAGGCAGGAGCAGGGCTGAGACAAACCTAAATCAAGGCTGGAATAAAGCAGAAACAAGGCTGTGAGCAAGCAGACGAGGAAGCTAGCACAGCCACGGGCAAATACTTTGAGCAGCCACTAAACTGCTGCTAGGCTTAAGAGCTGGTCTGCTGACTCTTCCAACCAATCAGGCAGCTTACTACAGGCCAGCTGTGCTCATTAGCGTGCAGCTCTGCAGGCTTTGCTTCCTGACAGTCAGGATTAACAAACTGCAATGGCTGTGGCTTCAGTTTAAACCTCTTAAGTAAAGGACTAAAATAAACATTTTCCACGGAATTCAATTCAAAAGTTAGACCTTGAGCTGCACTTCATGCAAACCCACAATATGACAGACTGTGGTGATTCCTATTTTACATCCAGATCCTCTTTCAGATTATTAAATTTCAGTTCCCCTAAATCAAGAACACAGGTTGCCTCCTACAGGAGCAGAGAGACAAAAAGTAAACTTAAACAGAAGAAAACGATGACAACACCAGCATGCTTATGACGGACAAAAGAGCAAACGATTGACACTATGCAGACCATTGTCATCTAGCCCTATATGTAGTTCACAGTATGTCTTTGTGCTGTGCAACTGGGTTGTTTTAAAGAACAGTTGTATTTTACCTGGTAGTTGCTCGTATCCGAAACTTTAACATCCAGTGATCCTGCCAAAACAGTATACCAATTTGTTCCAATATCACCCTGACGAAATACTGGAAAGATGAAATATTGTAAATAAACACTCTTATTGTAAGCCTATCTAACAATGCTGACAAACATCGCTTTCATGTTGCTGTATTACTGTACTGACTGCGAGCACCATAGAATTCGCCAGACCCCATCTGATTATTTATCTATCTGCTAAGATACCCAGTGAAACTGGAGCATAGCATTTTTAGGTATCCATACACAGAATCTCAGTACAAATGGAAATAGATAGCAATGTTTCAGGCCACCTTTCTTGTTTGCTTTGCCTTTTCCTGCTATCCTAGTTAATAAAAAGGTTCTCTGAACTTGCGTTTACCACGGTGCCTCTGAAATTTGAAATATTTCTTGATTTCCTCGGCAGTCACGCCTTTATAAAAAGAATTTTAATATAAAGGTTAATAAATGATTAACAGATGTTTAATAAATAGTTAATCAATTTTTTTAGATAGTTATACAGTCCAACAGATCAGTAGGTTGCTTATAACCATGGCTTATAATAATTTATAACACATTCTATTTATATCTGTAATATGCTTATAACACCTACTGATCATTTGCTAACCCTTTATTAACCATTCCTAAATGGAACTTTATACTATAGTGAGATCCATATCTCTTTGGTTTCTATTCTCTATTATTTTTCATGATGGGAATCAGAAAATAGTAGCAACATAAAGATATTTAGAAAATACCCTTATCAGGAGAAATACCAGGAGATAATTCACTTTTCTCTTTATGAGGATGATCCCTATAACTCTGTTTCAGAAAAGACGGTTAAAATATTTATCTACAATGCTACTTTTGTGGATTTCTCTTGTGCTTTAATAAAGTTTATGCTGAGAATCCACCTTATTTCATGTTATTTAATATTAAAGTAAAATATAGAGGCTGTATGTATTATATTGACGGGTGCTTTAGAATGGGTCTAGTTCAGCGGTGGGAAAACTTTTTCTCCTGAGGGCCACATCAGGGTTCCGAAACCATATGGAGGGCTGGGTAGGGAAGACTGTGCCTCCCCAAACAGCATGGCCCCCGCCCCCTATTCGTCCCCTCCCCCTTACTATGTGCTCAGAGCAGCAGAACTGCCAGCTGCGCCACCCGGCTGGAGCCAACCACGCCGCTGCACTGCCCGGCAGGAGCTCGCAGCCCCGCCGCCCAGAGCGCTGGCAGCATGGCGAGCTGAGGCTGCGGAGAAGGGGGGGCAGCAGGGGAGGGGCCAGGGGCTAGCCTCCCCGACCAGGAGCTCAAGGGCCAGGCAGGACAATCCCACGGGCCGGACGTGGCCCGTGGGCCATAGTTTGCCCACCTCTGGTCTAGATACATTAACTAGATGTATACCAAAAACAAAAAACAATAAATCCATGTTATGACTGTAAGAGACCAAGCAAAGGCACACAAGCCTACAAAAGAAATAGATCAATGTTTGTGTGAATAATTTTTGTAGCACAGATCACCATTTTTGTGTTAATACCTACTTTAAATTGTGTTCATGCTGTGTACATAATATAAATCTATTGGATGTATTTCTCTGAAAATAATTTTAGACAAATAACTTGTCATTTTTACTGCTTGCTGTCTTTGTATTTTTGTGGCATCTTTTCTGTTCTAAAAGTCTGCGCAAGCTAATGCTGCATTGGCAACTTGCTGCAAGATTGAGGGCTTTTGTATTAACAAGGGTGACTGCAGGTCACATACTTTCATCCATACATCTCAAAGCACTTTACAAAGGAGGTAAGCATCATTATCCTCAATTACAGACAGGGTAATGGAGACACCAGAAGGAGACATGACTTGCTCAAGGTCACCCAGCCAACCAGTGGCAGAGTCCTGGTCCAGTGTTCTATCCACTAAAGAACACTGCCTCCAGGGACTCAGAGTAGAACTGAATTATGTCATATAGCAGTTCAATCAACTCTGTCCCAGCAAGGTAGATTTCTTCAACAGGATTCCCCATATATACTGTTGCCTTATCTTTCCCTAGAAGGGAATCCTGGTCTAAACCTTGACTTACTAAAAGTCAAATATATTATGAAATAACAACTTACATGTGATTCCCTTTTCCAGATTTTCATAGTATCCACAGAGACATATCTGCTGGAGAAGGTTTGGATGAAATTTCTCAAAAGCTTTCACTTCTTTCAATCGGGTGAATATAATATCTACATCTTCACTGGAACGTTCCAATGGTCTACATGAAGAAAAAAAGAATGGTGCATAAGGGCTTTATTACAGAAACAGGTAATTGCCACCCACATACACCAAAACTAAGATTATTAGTTAAATTTTTTTTTAATATTTGTGAGCCCATTAAATGTGGGTTGTAGGTGCATGCAACAACCTTGCAGACATTCCAAATAATCAAAATACCTAACCACTGTATCCAACTTTATTATTATCATCATAGTGCCTGACAACCTCAGTCACAACTGAATCCCTATTGTATCAAGCACAGTGAGGGAGGAACCCGTGACTGAGTATGTTCAGAAGGGAGTTTGAAAGACATTATGGAAATTGTCCAAAACAACCCACAGAGCAGTCAGGCCAAGCAAAAGGCGTGGTATGATAAAAATACTTGTAAATGCACTTTTGACATAGGAGATTTGGTCATGGTACTCAGCCCTGCAAAAAAGTTCAAAATGCAAAAATCCTGGGAGGGGCCCTTTGAAGTGGTGGAAGTGGTGATGGAGGACACTTATAAAGTTAAAAAGCCCCTTGATGATACTGTGCCCCAACTGGTACATGTAAACAGACTCAAGGCCTATCACCGTAGAGTAGCCAGGGTAAACATGATCTGTTGTGTCGAAGGGGAAACTGAGGCATACCCACTCACTGATTTGATGGCTGAATGCCAAGATGGGTCAACTTTGGAAAGTATGGAAATCTGTAGTGAGCTAACACCACTTGAAGAAGGGGAAGCGTTGTCAACGCTGCAAAGGTACAGTGAGGTATTTTCCAACAAACCCGGGAGGACACACTTGCTGTCCCACAGAATCCTCACAAAAGGGGCTAAGCCCCCGCCCCCCCTTCCAGGCCGTACAGGGCCACTGGCAAGGTGAAGGAGCAAATTCGGGAAGAGATACAAAGCACGTTGGACCTGTGGGTGATTAAGGAATCTGACCTGGGCTTTCCCTGTGGTCTTGGCCCCAAAAGGGATGGCACTGTAAGATTTTGTGTAGACTATAGGAAACTCCATGCTGTCACTGTAACAGATGCATACCCCATGCCAAGAATTGATGACATGCTGGAAGTGCTGAGCCAAGCCAAGTACCTCAGTACCTTGGATCGAACCAAAAGTTACTGGCAGATCCCTTTTGGAGAGGGAGGCACAACAAAAATCAGCTTTTATCACTGATATAGGGCTCTATGAATTTACGGTACTACCTTTTGGTTTGGTAAATACTGGTGCAACCAGAGACTGGTCAACAGAGGGTTAAATGAATTATAGGGCATACATAGATGACACTGCTGTATTCAGCAACACCTGGGGTGACCACAAGGAGCATCTGGGAGTTGTGCTATCAAAGCTCAAAGAAGCTTGGCTAACCATGCTCTTTTAGATTTTACTGGGCACTTCTAAATCTCCAACTCAGTTTTCTGCATACATATAGAAACACAAATGAGTCCAAGAAATCCATCCCTCTGCTCCACCTCTTCTGTCCTTTTCTTTGTATAAGAAAAATAAAATGCTGTTGTATAAAAGCATGCAAGTTACGTAAGCTGGATACGAATCACTTCATTAAAAAAATAAAATAAAGGAAAGTGCACCATCTCTAAACAGATACAGCCGAAATAAAAGGTATCCTGCAACTGGGAGTGAAAATAATTGGAGGTAGGGCAAGACTGTTGGGCTCAATGCCATCTTGTGCCAGTGAGTTCAAGAGAGAGCTTAGTAGGTTCAAAAAACAATTTGACATTTACATGGCTAATGTGAACAGCCATATTTACTTTACTAGAGCATTTTAAAATGAGGTTATAAAACTCTGTAATTCAGAGAATAAACCGACCACTAATGGAAGGCATTAGGAAGGACAATTATGGAAGATTCAGTACAAGGTTTCTTGCATCTTCTTGTGGAACTACTGAAACTGACCACTTTTACATCTGATGAAGTGAGCTGTAGCTCACGAAAGCTCATGCTCAAATAGATTGGTTAGTCTCTAAGGTGCCACAAGTACTCCTTTTCTTTTTGCGAATACAGACTAACACGGCTGTTCCTCTGAAACCTGCCACTTTTAGAGTGGGATACTGCAATAGATGGACCACTGGTCTGATGTAGTATGGCCACTTTAATGTTTCTGTGAGATTATGTTGGAAATTCAGGTGCTCAAATTATTCTTCTACAAAGGGGTCTGGAAAATGTTAATCATTTTCAGTGCTCTTCAGGTCTACCCACTGAATCTAGTGCTTCCAAAAATCAGTTAATTTAACTGACCAAAATGCTAATTTTGCTAATTTCTTTTAAATACATGGAAATAGTTAAAAAGGGACAGAGTTTAGTTTAATTTATATATATATGTATTTGTTTCCCTCTTTCACTACAATGCAATGTTCACAGCCTAAGTGCTCTTCCTGCAAAGAGATTTCTGGTGTTCCTCTTTGGTCATTCAATGCTGGCACCAGTGCTTGCCCCAGTGAGGTATATAATACCACATCCCTCTCACTTTGTCTCACTGGCCCTCAATTTCTTATTAAACTGTGTCTGGGAGGGATTAAATCCTCTAAACTCATTTACACTCCAATTTACCTTTATTAATACAGATGAGAGTAATAATTCTATGGTGTATACAGTTGCTTCTACATCATAACATTATCCTCTTACCTACTACCATAGGTATATCCTCTTTCCTTCTTCAAACCACAGTCAATTACAACTGCTCCCTTTTAAATTCTTTCAAGCAAGGTTTTCACTCTCCTTATTTTTTTTTAATCTTTGCACTAGCTGCCAGTTATTAAGAAGTATTACTTCTCTTGTCAAAATGCTTTTAAGGATATTAGAAAGTGCAGCTTGAAAACAGAATTAAAATCAATTTATACTAGATCCCTACCTACACTATGCTGGCACTTGGAACACCAGCTCACTTCTTTCATTAACCCCAACATTAACAGCAAAGCTTGACAAGGACAGCAAAGCTTGACAAGGAAAGGGAAGACAATGATCATAATTTTCAGCACAGCACACTTTTCCCAAAGAAGCCCTAAACTCTTCATGTCAAAGTCACTTTCTCAATTTTTAAAATAAATGTGTGTCATTTTGCCTCTAGTAGTTTGCTTCCTTATGTGTTGGAAACACTGGTAGGTTACACAGGCACAAAAAAAAAATAAACACCAAATCAAAGCAAATGTGCTTAAAAAGTCAAATTAGTATTTCATTTTATTTTTTGCAGCATTCACTCAGTTCTACTTACAAACCAGAGGACAGTATCAGGGGGTTGGGAAAGCATAGTGCTGGGGAAAATTTACTTCAAAATATTTAATGCCTTGATCCCACAATTTGCTATATGTAAGTTGACTGTTGCATCCCTGGAGAGCCACACTGAAGTGCAGTGGGCTCCATATGGGACCAGCAGACTGTCCGTATACAACAAATAGCCTTAGTATTTTGTTGTTGTTTGATATCAAGGGACAAGACGCAAGCAAGAAGGGTTTGCAGGAGATCTAGGTTTTTAAAAATTGCCTACCGTTGTTATCTGAGCACCTTTCATGAAAAGTAAGAACAAGAAACATCTTTCTTCCAGCCCTGATAGCAGAAACAAGCTTAATGCTTTGTTGGACCTTTTTAAAGACAAAGCTCATTTTGAGAGAATGCTCATTTGTTGAAAATGGTTGCCACAAGCCAAAGAGATGGGTTTTACATTTGGCTCAGAATGCAATGAGTGGGGGGTCACTCTTATTCTGTCTGGCTCTGAATGCCATAGGCTTGGTCTAGTTCCAGTGAAAGTTCTCTCCTCCAACAAAGCTAGTGTTCACCTGTTGCGTCATAAGGTCATCATACTATACCTCACGGAAGGAGGAGAACTCTGAGGCAGCGATGGTCAGTACCTGTTCAATCTTCTTTTTGATAAGACAAACAAACTGAGTTCTTTAAGTCTCAAGGCATTTCCTTCAGCCTCAGATCATTTTTGTAGATCTTTTCTTCACCTTCTCCAGTTTTTCCAACATCCTTTTTAAAATGTGGACACGAGAACTGTATGCAGAATTCCAGTATCAGTCTCACCAGTGCTGTTCAGAGAGGTAAAGTCACCTCTCTGCTCCTGTTCACTACTCCCATTTATATATCCAAAGATCACATTCACTCTTTTTGACACAGCTAAGGACTGGGAGCTGATGTCAAGCTCCTTATTCACCATGCCAGAGTCACTACTTTCCAGAATACAGTCCCCTATTCTGGGGGCAGTCTGCATGCATTGCTCCTAGATGTATTACTTTGGATGTGAGAGGTCTGCCTTAACTACACCCTCCTTTGTAACCGCACACAAATTTCTGTACAATGCCCATTCTACAGTGGGGCTTCTATAGCACTGAGGCAAGGGGAAGCATGGTGAGCTCCACCACAGCTTTAGTACATCTCTACAAATTTCAGTCCAATAACGACAATGGTAGTTTTACTTAAGCTAATTTTATTAAGCATTTATAAACTATAACAATAGCACTAGTTTTCGAAGGAAGAATGGTTTGACTTAATAGCAAACTGTAATGGAGCTAGTTAAGGGCCATACCTTCAATTACTTATTCCTTAAAACACCAGTGAAACTCAGGTTTGATTACACTGACTGCTTAAGTATTTTAACAAAGTAATCATCATGAAATTAAATATTAACAATCTATCTATTCTCTAAGTACAAGCTGCCTAGCAAGGAACAATGTCAATACAGTATAAAATAAATTAACTTCCTTTCTTAAGGTATCTTATTAAGGGCTTGAAGATTTGATTTGATTTTAATAAATAAAGCAGGTTTTAATGTTAGATCTAACTAAGTACTATTGTAAAACTGTCTTTAGAAAGTTAATAATTGGTCCAGTAATTAGGAAAGAAAAACTAATAGCAGATGTAAGTCCAATCATGTTTAGCTCTATGCTTCAAGTGCAGGGCTCATTCATATCAATCTAAAAGGGAACACTGATAATTTAGTGTTGTGACACCAATGTTCTTCCATTGCTGAAGACAAAATATTCCCCCTGCTGTTGAAGCCATAGTGTTGTGAACTGATGACAGTAGTACTGTTGTAAGAAGATAAAAAAGAATTTCAGTGAAGGTTAAGAAGTAAATTGACACTGGATGCCTTTTTAAAAGATATACATGATAGCTCAAACAAAAAGGTTATGGACTTGATGCAAGAATAACTAAGTGGGGTTCTGTGGCCTGTGTTATGCAGGAGGTCAGACTAGGTCAGTGGCTCTCAACCTTTCCAGACTACTGTACCCCTTTCAGGAGTCTGATTTGTCTTGCGTACACCCCCCCCCCCCAGTTACACCTCACTTAAAAGCTACTTGCTTACAAAATCAGACATAAAAATGCCACAGCACACTATTACTGAAAAATTGCTTACTTTCGCATTTTACCACATAATTATAAAATAAATCAACTGGAATATAAATATTGTACTTACATTTCAGTATATAGTATGTAGAGCAGTATAAACAAGTCATTGTCTGTATACAAAATTTAGTTTGTACTGACTTTGCTAATGCTTTTTATGTAGCCTGTTGTAAAACTAAGTTAATATCTAGATGAGTTGATGTACCCCCTGTAAGACTTCTGCATACCCCCAGGGGTAAGAGAACCCCTGGTTGAGAGCCACTGTACTAGATGATCCTAATGGTCCCTCTGGCCTTAAAATCCATGAATCTAGGCAGTCAAGTGCCACATTTTCTCCAATCTCTCCTCCCCTCCATCAATTCCAGTTCCATCCTTTCCCTGAGGTAACTATGGTGCTTGATTACATGAGGGTAAAATTAAAATGCTCTTAAGTCAACAATATGAAAATAATCTTGCTCTAATGAGATATGTACTCCATCTTCCTGAATTTTTATACCATACTCATCACCATGGTATCTGGGTGTCATTATGGTGTCCCAGCTGCTTGGTTATGTTTCCCCCATTTTGTATCTATGCACTTTTTATTTCCTGTACCAGGATGTCGGTCTTCACATTTAATCAATACTCCTCACAGTCCCTGCATTCTAATCTGTTCATGTCACTTTGTATTTATCTATATCTTTTTGTGTGTTTGCTGCCCTTCCTAGATATGCTCTAGGAATTATATTGGGAAAGTTCTACAGCATGTGTTATATTAAACTAAATGATCACAGTGGGTCCCTCCTGGCCTTGAAATCTACAAACACTGATGCTGTCTCTAAATTTGATTGTCTGAATTTATACCAAAGAAACACAGCACAGAAAAGACATAGCACCCATACAACATACGAAGTAGAATTTCTTTGTGTTAAACAAACCTTAAAGAGTCCTGTACTGGGCTAAAACTATCAGATAGCATCACCACTTGAAGACAGACTCTTCAACCAATGTGAGAGAAAGAGGGTCTATGGACCATCTGGCAATGCACTGCTGATCATCGGTGGTCCACAAACCATTGCTTTAAAGAGTTTAATGGAGTGAAGTGAGAACTAGGAAAAACAATGTAAATGCTATAATGAGAATATAATACTCCCTCTCATCCTCCCCCCCCTTCCCCAAAAAGACAAATGAAGGGGAGTATTACAATACACATTAACTACAGTTCTGAAGCGCAGCATGCTCTGTGTACTATCCCATTCCACCATTGCAAGACATGCAATAGAAACACTTCACCTGACAGACTCTAGCAATGCTTTACTTCTCTTAGGGCATCCTATCTTTAACTATGGTCACAGAGCAAAGCAGTAAAAAAAAAAAGGTGGAGGTAGCACGATTTAGAAATTGCCACCTGAGAAATGCTTGGCTAAGTCCACAAAGGAGAATTTGTACTCATTAGCAGCCAATGTTTATTGACACAATCTATTTGTAGGATGATAAAACATCATAGCCAGAAAAAGCAGGAGACTAGTTCTTCATACAGGATTTTTCAGTTAAGTCTAGTTGTGTGGCGTCAATGTGCAGACTGGACATAGCAGAAATTATATTTTGCACATAGTATTTCTCAGCCAATTTCTGGCATGCCTCATGGAAGAGAATGAAAAACAGCCCAAAAGAGAGCATGTCTAAATGTGTAGAAGTAATTACGATTCAAATCAGTGAGAAGGTGATCTTCTGACATTAAAAATTTAATTAAATTTGAATATTGATTCTTTCCGATATTTGTTGTTCTAACTTCCAAACTATTAGTCCTGATTCTACACTAGATTATACATTGCCATGTACCATAGGATTCTGACACAAAATTTCACTTAAAAATAAAGTTTAATCCATTTGCAAATCCATTTGCACATAATGTTTTCACTCCCAGAAATTGGACTGAAGCTATCCAAGGCATTTCTGCAATTTCTATCTAACAATGAAATTTAAAACCCTAATCGTTTTAGCAGTTTGCCTACTACTATTGTCCAATTCTTCATACTGCCCGATTGTTTGTTCAAAACAAAGCAAACAATAAACCTTGAGCCTTAGCATTCTATTTTGAAGATAATAGTATAGTAGCTTCTAGGATTATTTCCAACTTTGTGAATATCCAGGATGCAATGGAAGTGCTGAGCTGTTGCCCCACTTAGAGAAAAAAGGGAAAATAAAATTTAAGTTATATAAATGAAGAAATGTTGAACTTTGTCTTCATTGCTAGCTTAACAGTACAGCTTTTCATCTCTCAACTGAAACATCTCTGTGGGGGAGCCAGCTTTTCAATTTCCCCCAGGTCCCGCAAAGTATGCAGGGAACTTCCCAGTAAGGAACTTTACAGCTGAGCAACAGCACATCATGGATGGGATAAAGACTGCTCTGAAAAGCCCAGAAGCCACAAATGGGCAGAGAAGGTTGGCACTGTTCAGCATTAATAGAAAAGTATAAAAAAAAAATTCAATATCAGACTGGTAGTCTACAGATCATGCAACAACACACCACTATGGGGTGCACCCCACTTCAAGATTTGAGTTGGTTCTTTGATCCTGGGCCTGAGGGGCTGCGGGGCAGGTGGGGATGGAAAGTATCTTGTGCCATTCTGTAACAACTCCTCTGGGTCAGTTCAGGAGCAGCGTTCTGGAAAATGAGGGAAATTGCATGTAGGCCTCCTTGATGTTCTTCCTTCATGATATTAGATTCTGACTACCCCAATCCATGCAATTTTTCAGTATGGACAATATTGTAAAAAACAAAACAAAGAAACAGCAACACAAAATGATGAAAATCAGAGTAGGAAATCATGCATTACATTGTCAGAATTTTGTATTTTCCTATCAGTCCACTATACACTCTCTTGCCTTGCTTATCCACTGAAGACTTTAATTATGTAATATAAATAAATAACAATTAATTTGCCTCTTCAGAACAATGGCACAGAGTTTATCTGACAGTAACATTTTCATATCCGCCACCCTCTTATTCCTCTCTCCCCAGTTTCTTGCCTGGTTAGACTGCATAACCACTTCACAGCATGCACACACAAGTGACAGCATCATTACGAATGACATAACCCTGTTCAATTATGTCAATCTCTCTCCTCTAAAGACATTTTAGCCTTGATTTATTTGATTATCAGCATCTCAGGTAATATACCTGACATTTCTCCTTGCAAGGAAGTTTATATACCAGACATTAGAAAAAGTCCTTTAGAAGCATAACTTAAGGAGAATATTTTGTATCTTCAAAAACAGCTACTCAAGTTCAAGGTTAAAAAACCACACAAAAAGGGAGAGTTGATGCTCCTACTCAGCTGTACATAATCTGGGAGAGTATTTCCCTTAGTGTACAGCATGTATCACTTTTCAGAAAACAGATTTTAATATTTTGGCTGTGTTGCTATTAATTATTTGTATGTTGCTCAGTGCTGTACAAGACACAGAAATCAGAGTCCTTGTCCTTAAGAGTCTACAATCTGTGAGACACAGAAAAATGACACAACAGGGTCCTTCACAAATGCAACTAGTCCTTCCATGGGCTAAAACTGCAACAGTTATTTCCAACACCATAAACACAAACTGAATGAGCTGACGAGTACAACTAACCACTACAGCTGAAAACCCTGCTCATTTTATTGGTGTTAAAGTATATTTTGCTTTGAAGTAGCTGCAAAAAGCAGCAGGGGTAGTCTTTTCCACCAGATGCTGCTCTCTGTGCCCTATGTACCCACTTCCAGCACCTTCTGGCAGGGAGGAGGAAAGGAGAAGACAGCAGCAGAATCTCAGCAGCAGGAGAATGCTCTCCGTCCCCTACATCACGTGGGAGTCGGAGAACAATGAAGCACGTTTCTCTTCCAGACAGTTTTGGGGCTCACTGACTGGCTGCTAATGTTTCCCTTTGACTCTCTGATATATACATGCTCTGAGAGAGGTAGGTATACGAGGACAGAATGAAAGATGGGACTTGAAATATGATGTCATGTCAGGAGATGGTGTTAACTTTAACGGAATGGAGGACACACAGCCCCTCCCAGGAGGTGCACAGCACCTAGTGAGGCAGTACTGCCAATCCCAAGCACTAAAAAAAGTCATGAGTTTGGCCTCCCAAAATCATCAGATGTTTTTAAAATAACAAAGTGGGGGGAGGGGGGAGTAATTGGCATTCAGTTTCCAAGTCTTTAGGGTTCATGTTTTCAAGCTCCCCCCCCACACACACACACACCCATCACCAGGAAATAAAAAAATAAAAACAAAAACCCACACCCTAAGATTATCATCTATCACATGACTCCAGGAGCTGTGGCTTTATGAAAAATACCAAATATCACAAGACTTGCAATAAGCTCATGAGAATTGGAAACACCAGTAAGCGCAGTTGTTTAGATGTAAGTGTCTCAGAGCAGAGACTGTCTTTCTGAAAAAAGGTTTCAGAGTAGCAGCCGTGTTAGTCTGTATTCGCAAAAAGAAAAGGAGTACTTGTGGCACCTTAGAGACTACCCGATTTATTTGAGCATAAGCTTTCGTGAGCTACAGCTCTTTTCCAGTATGCTGTTTGTTTACCTAGGTTTTCCATTTGACTCAACAGGATAAATAAAGCAAGACTGGTCTCTTTATAGCCACTTTCACTTAATGATTTATCAGCACTAGCCCAGGACTCAAGTTTTGGGATTTACAATAGTGCATGGGAATAGTACAATAAAAAACAATATTTTGTATCAAACACCTTTAATATTGCAAAACTGAAACGCTACATATTAAGTTCAAACTACTTGGCAGTATCCCTTGAATAACCATTTGGCATGGAAACAAATACCGTATACACTCAGGCTATTCTGCTGAACAATAAATAGCGTTTTCTTCCAACTCAAAGGTCAGCTTTCAAGCTGTAACAATAGCGAGAGAAAAATATACTTGTTGAGTAATGACATTCATAGAGATTTATCTCCAGGTAGAAATTCATTATTTGAATAGTGCAGCAGTTGCAGTTTCAACTACAGGAAAATATAGATCTGTTTTATTTTTTCATAATAAGGTTACCTTTAGGAAAATGACAAATACACTCCATATTAAAGAAAGAGATTAAAATTAAAAGGAAACTTATCTCTTTCATTTGTGAAAATACCCATTCCACATAATGCACACTTTAAAACTAAAATACAGATCAAATGTCATTGAATTAAACACGAGCTCTCATAAATATGAACTAGAGCTCAAAGACAGTTACCATTCCTTCTGATCAGAGTGGAGCTAGACAATATTACATTAAATGGCACATTTGCTTTATAATAGACATTTTGAGGGCTTTAATGTGAAGACTAGTGGAGATAAACATTGTTTGAAATGTACAACAGAACGATATGATTTAGTGACAAAAATATTCCGATATAAACTCTAGCCATGAGAATCCATGAACAGAGCTTTATCCTCATTGCCCCTGCACCCATACATAGTCTAGCTTAATGCTGAAGTTAATAAATATTTTAACTTTACAGAAACTATAAGATAACTTCTGGAAGATTACATGGTCATATATAAATTTTGACAGCTGTTTAATTCAAAGATCATCCACTAAAGCCATTAAAGTTAATGTGCATTAACTCTACTGAAAAATTAGTAAGAATACTAAGAGTTGCTATAATGCAAAATACAGTTACAATGATAACAGAATAAAGGGAGTAACACAACACGAGCTGTAATGTACAATAAGTATCAAGATGCATAAACAACAAGGAGAAAATTAAATCTTGCATTTTGTATCAGTCCTAAATAACATTCTCATAAGCACACTGGGGAAATGTCTAAATAAAATTACTATAAGATGGGTGCATAACAGGTTGAAAGAAAATACTTAGAGTAGTTATGAATAGTTTTCTGTCAGACTGGGAGGATGTATCTAATGGAGTCCCACAAGAGTTTTGCATGGTCCAGTACTCTTCAATATTTTCATTAAATGACTTGGAAATGGAGTAGAAAGTACAGTTATAACATTTGCAGATGACACCAAGCTGGGAGGGGTTGCAAGCGCAATGGATGACAGGATTAGAATTCAAAATGACCTTAATAAATTGGAGAATTGGTCTGAAATTAACAAGATGAAATGAAGATAAGGAAAAATCAAATGCACAAATACAAAATAGGGAACAACTAGCTAGGCAGTAGTATGGCTGAAAAGGACCTAGAGCTTATAGTGGACCACAAACTGAATACCAGTTAACAATGTAATTCAGTTGCAAAATAGGATAATATTCTGAGGTGTATTAACAAGAATGTCATTACATAAGACACAGGAGGTAACTGTCCTGCTCTAGTTGGCACTGGTGAGGCCTCAGCGGAGTACGATGTCCAGTTCCGGGCACCACACTTTTGAAAAGATGTGGACAAATTAAAGAATCCAGAGGAGGGCAATAAAAATGATAAAAGGTTTAAAAATACCTGACCTATGAGGAAAGATTGAAAAAACTGAGTAGGTTTAATCCTGAAAAAAGAAGCTGTGAGGGGACCCAATAAAAGTCTTCAAATATGTTAAGGGCTGTAAAAAAGGATGATAATCAATTGTTCTCTATAGCTACTGAAGGTAAGACAAGAAGTAATCGGCTTAATCTGAAGCAAGGGAGATAAACGCTTTCTAACCATCAAGGTGGTAAGTACTGGAATAGGTTACCACGGGAGGTTGTGGAATCCCCACCATTGGAGGTTTTTAAGAACAGGTGGAACAAACACCTGTCAGGGAAGGTCTAGGTTTACTTTGTCCAGCCTTACTGCAGGGGGATGGACGTGAAAACTTCTCGTGGTTCCTTTCAATCCTACATATCTGTGATTCTATGGTCTGTTGACATGAGACCTGTGCAACTCCACTGAAGTTAATGCATTACACTGCCGCTGGAGTGAGGAAGTTGAGAATCAGGGCCAGTATTTTTAAATGAATAGTCTGACATTTATCGAGTAATTTAAATGTAATAGTTTATGAAGTACAAATTTCAAGTTTGACTAAACCTGAGAGCCTGAATTTTATTTCAATGCGTGAAGAATAAACATGGGTAGGGAATGGCAGTTTCTAAGAAATACACATTTTGGGCAGTAGATTTTCAATTTATATCAGCTATTTTGTATGTTTCCTATTGGCAGCTAGGCTGGTACTTTATTTTGTCCCTGTTGCTCATTTAGAATAATTTAGCAATAGGTGTTTGGCAGTTGAACAGCTTAGGTTAAAACTGCTTTTTGAAGTAATTGTTTGAGAAGCGCACTTTCTATAGCTCGTGGAGATGGCAAAAGCCTGATTGCTCAGGGACATGGGTTTTCTTCCTGTCTCTGCCACTGACTTACTGTGTGAACTTGAAAAAACAGTTAACCTTTCTCTGGAATCCCCATTCTTGGAGATTTTTAAGAACATGTTGAACAAACACATGTCAAGGAAGGTCTAGGAATACTTGGTATTGCTCAGTGTGGGGGACGGGGATGGAGTAGATTACCCCTTGAGATCCCTTCCTGCCCTGCATTCCTATGATTAAAAAAATAATGTCATCTAGAATAGTGAAAAATAGTGAAAAAATATTGAAAAACAGAATAGTGAAAACTCACTGATGAAAGATCATTGATGACCACTTTGTTTTTGAGGACACAATTCTCAGTTCTCCTTAAATAAGGCTCCTTAACTAGATTTGATTAAAACTTTTTCAATTAAAATTTGTTGAAAAATGTGGTTTAATCAAAACTGACATTTGTCACTATTTTTCATTTTCAAGGAAAGTATTTGGGATTTTTTTTAAAAAAGCAACAATACGAAAAATGAAACATTTCACAGTTTTTGGATTTTATTTTTACAGTCCAAAAAATAATTTATTAATGTAAATAAAGTTCATTTTCCAGCCAGCTCTACCCTTTATACTGCTCTGACAATGCCAACATGTTTGCCAGGGCAGCGTAAAACAAACCTTACTATAAAAGACAATCAGGCCTTGGGTATCAAGGACAAAGGGAAAGGTGAGAGCAATAGCAAATGAGATGAGAAAGCTGTTATGTGGATTTTTGCTTGGAATACAAGACTTCAATGGTCAAAACCTAACAATATGCAAGAAGCAACACAGACAACTGCAGATGCATCCAGTGTAGACAGGTTTCCAGATGTCTCCAGAAAAGAAAAACCCTGGTGTTGCAGGAGAGGACACCACACATCATTTGCTAGTGCACTCGTGTGCCATGAAAAGATCCATCAGGCACATAATGCTTCTGTACTCACTTTGCCTATGTAGGTGTGTAAGGAAGGGAAGGCAGAAAGGAAGATAAGTACAGAATTAACTGTAATCCTGTATATGTAAAAATGGAAGCTGGTGTAACTGAAAGTCCTAACCTTGTGATTACAGAAAACAAACCTTCTTGAGTTTACTTGAAGCACCTTGCTACTCCTGCCTTTGGCATGCATATTTTCAAGCAGAGCACCTTATAAAATGCAAAGAGGCTACAACATTACAGTATGCCCATATTAATATTAATTATCATAGTTGTAAAATGGCCTTAGGGGACAGACAGGAAAAGCTGTTTTTATTTATCATTGTCAGAAGACGGACTATGAAATGGGAAACTAGAAAACACTGGGCGAAACATTGTGATGTTGCTTCCAAGGAATTATTATAAATATAAAACTGGACTAGAAACTTAAATACACAGAAAGCAAGAGTGCTTCCTTACAGTCATATATATTTTTTAAAAGAAATAAAACATGGTTGTCATAACCCACCTGATCTATCCATACTATTGCTTAAGTACAAGCCAATCAAGTTCTTACTTCCTTGAGGCAATGATACATTGCCCAGGATGGCAATCAGTGAGATCATTCTTCTTTCTGCTACCTTCTTTCTATCACCATGTATTCCCCTTTCAAAATCCCAGTTCTCCACTTTAGTTTGTCTGCACAATCACTATCAGTGCTACTCCTGTTTGCATTTATCACGAAGGGTATAAAGAGCTGGCTAGGTCCCAAACATACATATAATGAGCCAGACGGGAAATCCTGAATCAAATTTTTGGCCTGATCTTACAGTGCAGTCTTAGTCTAACTCTTAGTGAAATAAATGAAAATGTTGCCTGATTAAGGACTGCAAGATCAGTGTTCCACATGTGGTATTTTATTCTTGTTAGATCTAAATAATGGAGACCTAAAGTCTAACAGGGTAACAAAAGATACAAAAAGTACCTATGTACAATATGCCCTCAAAACACCCATTCATATCTAAATAATTCATAAACAGCTTAGCCAAGATCATTACATTCTTGACACACCAGGATAGCAAAGTTACATGATTTGCTCTGTGATCTGCTCCTGCAGTCAAACATACCAGTCAGCTAAGGCACTGCAGGTTATATCGAACACACAGGAAAGCACAGAATTATAATGACAGAGCTGAAATCTTTGGGTTATCTAATTGTTGTGAGCATTGTACATCATTAAAAAGGGTGGTTTCAGAGTAACAGCCGTGTTAGTCTGTATTCGCAAAAAGAAAAGGAGTACTTGTGGCACCTTAGAGACTAACCAATTTATCTGAGCATAAGCTTTCGTGAGCTACAGCTCACTTCATCGGATGCATACTGTGGAAAGTTTAGAAGATCTTATTATATACACACAAAGCATGAAAAAATAATGAAAAAATACCTGAATCAAATTAAAACCCACAGAGGAATAAAAGCTGTATTCTGGTTTTGTGAAATGATGGAATTCTATAAAAGACACTCAGCCTGCCCTGAACACATACTGTATATTCATTTAAAATTAAAGGTTTGAAAAAAAATGTCAGTCTCGAACTCTCTCACGACACACGTTGGGGTAAAAGAAATCACAAGAACTGCTCATAGGTTGAATACATAAAACACATTTGAACAGATTTAGCAACCTTTTATTGAGATATATGCAGATAAGACATATGGAAAAATGCTAAGAGAGTGAGCCTGCTTTTGCTCCCATAGAAGTCAATGGCAAGACTCCCACTGACTTCAGTGAAAACAGGATCAGGCTCCTTAAAAGACAAATTATTTCAGAACGCAACAAGAATGTGGGTTCACCTCTTCTTGAGGATCTATTCTGTCCAGGAACAATGAAAAATTCTTAACACAACAGGATTTTGTGACTTTTTTTTGTCCCTCTGACTGTCATCTTTTCCCTGTGCTTTGTTCTTATGACATTAACATATAATGTCTTATTCCTAAGTGCTGATGTTTAGCCTCTGTGTTCAGTAATGTCATCAACAAGGCAATGCAGTAAAACATCAGTAATCCTAGCCCACATGCCCCTATGAAGTAATATACTTGTCACTATAGAGGTTCTTCACTTGCTAAAAATATGCTCTCATTTTAGCTTTTTATTAGTTCTAGTTTGCCAAATACCTCAAGGAGGAACATGAAGATTTTAGACACATTATTTTGTTTGAGATGTTTTGCTACCTCTATTTAAAGTTCCATTCTTCTTTTTTTTAAAATTGGGTTTGATAATCTGATTACATTCAGTTTTAAATTACCCTGGCTCCTTCTGTCACTCTACATGTTAAACTATAAGTACTAACTGTTTAGTGTTTACTACTAGGCCTACAGTCTGATCCAACAGAAAATTATCCTGTCAGTGTTTTGGGAACAATTACAGTCCATTGATATGCTCTTTAAAGAGACTGCAGAGAAAACTTGTATTTATACAAGTTTCTACAAGCCAAGGGTCCTTCATCTGTGTCTAGGGTGGTGAGGATCTTCTTCTTTTTTCAGCCTGGTGAATGGGGTAGCAGAATGGAGGTCTCCTTTTCTCCCCCCCTCCCCCCCCATGGATGATGGAAGGGAGATCTGTGGGGAGATAAGGATGATCTTGATAGGATTCCTTCATGCAAACCTTCATCCACATGTGGAACAGGGCCTGTGAACACAACAAACCTAATGGGTGGGTTTCACCTGCCCTAGGCATTCAGAAGGCAAGTAAAAAGAAAAGGAGTACTTGTGGCACCTTAGAGACTAACCAATTTATTTGAGCATGAGCTTTCGTGAGCTACAGCTCACTTCACGAAAGCTCATGCTCAAATAAATTGGTTAGTCTCTAAGGTGCCACAAGTACTCCTTTTCTTTTTGCGAATACAGACTAACACGGCTGTTCCTCTGAAAGAAGGCAAGTAGTTGGGGTTGACTTTTAGACCATTACAGTCTATTAACTGAAAGCTTCACAAGAAGGTTTATGCTGTAATCCCAATATGCAGTCATTCAAAGCATCCACTGGAGCTATTAACCGAGAGTGCACCAACCCTTATGTTATTTAGGATCAGAGAAGTTAGAGCTAGAAAAGACCTAGACCACAGTCCCACTCCCCATCAATGCGGGGTTTAACCTCTCCCATAATGCCCACACTAGGTTTTTATCATCAGCGCTGGAGGTATGCTCGTGTGCAGCTTACTGATTCCTCTGTCTCCTGCACCTCTCGGCAACCCATGCAACGCCAGCAGCAGCCCTAGACCAACAACCACTGGAACCCGGGAGGGGGGACTCTGATACATTTCACCTCCACCACGTGCAATATTTCCTAGGCACCAGAATCCCACGGCAACGAGACCCGCTGGGCTCTTACAATGGCACTAAACCCCCTCTCCCGCCGGTGCATATACCAACCCTTCCTATGGGCATTTTCCCAGCCCCCGAACGGCCCCACGGCTCCCCCCAGGCACGCCGCCTACGACCTGCACGCCGCCCGTGTAAGCCGGGCTTATCAGGGGAGCTGAGGCCGCAGGCACAGCGGGGCCCCCTCGCACGCCCGCTCCCGGGAAGATGCTGGTACCTTTTATCCAGGCAAGCGATCCACTCGCTGGAGGAGGACGAATGGGAAGCGTGAGCAGCGACCATGTTTGCCCGGCTCTCTGCGTACCCAGGCGGCGGCGGCGGCGGCTCTGCCCCCTCCCCTGCTCCCTGCCTCCCCCGCCCCCGCGCCTGCGGCTGCTGCCTCTCCCCGCGCTGAGCAATGGGCTCTCCCAGCCGCAGGCTCCGGCTGCCTCCGCGTGGCCAGAGCCACCTGGCCCCGCGCCCCGGCTGCCCGCGGCTCAGGTGCTGGCTCTGAGCAGGGCGGGCCCTCGGCTCACGGCAGAGCGGAGCTGGCGGGGAGCCCGCAGCCGGGAAAGACACAGCTGGGGGGGCGGGCACCTTGCGTGAGAAAAACTCAGGGGAAGGGACCGAGCCACCCTATAGCGCCGGCATCCGCGTCATCGGGCCAGGCGCTGCAGGGCTGTGTGGGGCCTCAGCCCCCCACGCTCCAGTCCCAGCAACAGAGGAGCTGGACCGAGGGGCTTGAAGTGGTTTCCGTCAGGTGGCATCTCCATCACTGGAGAGTTTTTAAGAGCAGATTAGACAGACACCTGTCAGGGACCGTCTGGATAATACTTAGTCCTGCCATGAGCGCAGGGGACTGGAGTAGCTGCCCTCTCAAGCTCCCTGCCAGTCCTATGTGGCTATGATCTACCGGGTTTACAGTTTGGGTGAATCCTCCCCCTGCCCCAAATCAGGGGAAAGCAAGTCAATTAACCTTGGCCAGTCCACCTAGAGAGCCCAATGCTGGGAGAGGTGCCATAGACATCTCCAACTCATAAAAGCCAGTTATGTAACAATAAAATTGGCTTTCATGGGGTTGGGGAGGTGCATACATAAATACAAGGTAAAGCATTTGCTATTGTTTTAGTCAGGAGAAACAGCAGTTTCTGAGCAGAGAAATACTCTCTTTGGTGTGAGGCAGAAAGTTAAAGGCGAGAAGCTTTTCATTTTTTCTCCCAGACAGAAAAGTAATGGAGTGTTGCTCTTCATTTCAGAGCCTTCTGTCCAGTGGAGGTGAGGCTCTCTGCTAGGATGTCATTGACTGTCAGAAAGAAGGTCCCGAACCTCCAGGGGCAAAGCAGGGCCTGCAACAAACTGCTCCAGGAGATGCAGAGGGACTTTGCTAGCAGATCATAATAGCTCTTGGAAGTGCAGAAGGAGATGCTGGAACAGGACTGACAGAAGCAGTTGCAATTGAGAGAATGTTGGAGAGGGATGAGAGAATGGTAGCCAAATACATTGCCCATGACCTAAGTTCCCTCTAATCTGCGCAGCCGCACAGCAGCCTATCAAGGGCCTCTCCTGCAGCCCTGGCCCTGCCGCAGGCAGGGGAGAGGTACCCCTCCCCCTCAGCCCAGGGACTGCTGCAGCGAGAGAGGGCTGGGGGCAGTCCTCTCCCCCGCTGCAGCCCTAGGGCAGCCTGCACCCCAAACACCTCTCATCCCCGACCCCAACCCAGAGCCTGTATCCCCAGCTGGAGCTCACACCCCTTATGCCCCAACCCTCCCATACTCCAAACCCCTCAGCCCCACCCTCACCACACATCACCTCCATATTGGTGCACGTAACAAAATTCATTCTGCACATGCATGGGAAAAAATAGAGGGAGCATTGCAACCATGCCATGAGGGAGCATGACTGACAACTGCAGCAGGAAGAGCAATCAACAGTTCACATATTCATGTGCACCTTGGGAAGTGGTTTAGAAAATGGGCACGTGTGTGCCATCAATGGCACCAGTACAGTTTGTGAAGCCCATTCACTCAAAGACTGCCATTATTTCAGAGATATTAGCAACCTTCAGAGCCACAACTGTCTTGCAAACCTCCATCACCACACCACAGACAGCTGAGTCAGCTGAAATACAGAATGTCCTGCCACATCTGGCACACCTGAGAGCTCTGTGCTTGACAGGTCTGTGAGAGGTGTGACACTTAGCAGCCCTAGCCTTGGTTTAATGAGAGCAATTGCAAGTTTCTCCTGCCTAGGAGTATGGCCTAGGAGGAAAATGTATAGCTAACTGCCTCATTAGTATGCAGACCAGAGGTCACTATTTTTCTACGATGTAAACTGGTAAAAGAGGGGACCCAAAGGGGTGTTTGAGGCTTACTACCATTTACTGCTGAGGATTATGCCTAGTGCTCAACCTTACTTGCATCCACACATACTTTCTACTAGAGTTTTTGCAAAGTCACATTCAGGAAAATGGGAAGGATTAGACTTTATTAAAATGGCTGCTGATGTTGATATCTTTCCTTAGAAACAGATTAAGTCTTTTCATCATTTATGAAATTTCCTAACATTGTCACCAATTTTGTTTCTCTCCCTGGAATGGGAGGGGAATACGATTTACTATCATCAGATTCATGAGACTTGACTCCATAGCCAAAGAGTTGGGACAGCAGCTGCTTCTAAAGGAGTCTGCTGCTGGGAAATGGACATTTGTCAACCTGAGTATCTGAAGGATGAAATGCCTTTTTAACCAGCCGCAGTTTACAAAGGACAACAGTGCCACTTAAAAGCCTTCGACAGTGAAGACCAGAAATAAGGCCAGTCTGCAAATTTTCCAGTAACAGCAAGACCTCAGAGACCCTAAAATGCAGACACGCCCAACCCCCCCCTCCACCCCCTCCCGCTCCCCAGTTGTTTTTTGTGTTACTTGGATGTATGCTGAACATGTCAAATTTCAAACTTCCACCGTTCTTCACTATATCTCCGTTTTTAAAGAACATTATCTGAGTTTTTCAAAACAGCTAGCTAGCTATTCACCCTTGACTAATTCAAACATGGGTAACAGGAGCTTGCTCAAATGTTCCAGAAAAAGTCATCTTCAGCCAGAGACCAGACTTGAAGAATTTGATCCAAAAAGGTGAATTTGTTAGCTGGAGCGTGTCACCGAGATGGCTGCCACTGCACCCCAGCTCCAAACATGCGCTGCCACACCCAGTCCCAGTCAAGAAGGTTTATTCTTTTATGACAACGGTTAAAACAACCACCAAAATGCAGCCCTAAGTCAGCACCTGGCCCACTGGCTTCAGAACCACCCCCTCCCAGGGGTCTCTGATACTCCAGCTCCTGGCAGCTTCCTAGCCTCAGCCATCTCTGCTCCCTCCTTACAGCAGCAGCCTCAGGTGTAAGGATTTTATTGCTGGAGGCCTATCTCATCAGAAGATCTCGGGGAGCCTTCTAGTTAATTGCTGCTGAGTCCCCCTGTTAAGCCCATCTATCAGAGCTGGATTCCCGTAAAACAACACACACACCAAATGTAAAGATAAACAACACTTTATTTAACTAAAGGAAGAGGAAGGAAGGAGAGGGGAATGGATTAACAATACTGGAGATTTGGGTTGACACTTGCACTCACACATACACTCAATGGTACCAAGATGTTCTTCTACCTTTGCAGACATCCACGATAAAGATTGCAGGATCTGGACAACCGAAGCCAGCGATGGACTGACGGACACAGACCGTGAATGGCAGATGGAATGGACAGGTATGTATCCCTGTCTTAACTGCCACCCTAACCCACTTTGCGTCGTCTGTGCATGTGAGATTGATCTAACTAATCGGACTAAGTCTGTGTATACAAGTCTGCTTTCCCCAAATAAAAGAATAAACAAACCCAAACTAATTAGTAAGTAGCTATTGCAGGCCAATAGCTATGCCAAGATGGTATCACACCACGAGAGAGAGCTGGACACTCGAAACTCTGACAACTCGAAAGCTCCAGAGACCAAGAGCCCCAGGCTCCTCCCCTCACACACTTTTATAGGGAGCTGTTGTCAGGCAAACCTAGTTTCCCACCTTTGTGATTTCCCACCTTTTCTTCGTACCAAGGAACACAAACCTGACACAAAATGGAGGTCACCTTGTCCTCTTACCAAAACAAAATGGCCTTTTGATTCACAGAACTTATCTTAACTTTATACATATATTTCAGTAATTTGGCAGAAGTAAACAGGGTTTAAAACCAAAATTAACAGGGTTGCTTCCCTGGAGCCCCTCTTGTTCTAGGGACTCACCACAGGAGTTAGTGCCACTCTTATGTGGCCTTTGCAACTCAGGGTTCAGCTTGTCTGAGTTCTTCCTCCCCAGGACTCAGCTAGCCTCAGTCCTCCCTCTCAGCTACCTACTCACAGCCTTTATAGACCCAGGTGTAGCTCAGCCCTCTTTAATTAGCTGGATTGGGCTCGCCTACTATAGGCCAGGGCGCTGGGCTCAGTCTATCCACAGAGACCAGCTAACCTGTGACAGATCTTGAAAAATATGATTTATTAAAATGTATGTATAGGGTGTCCATTACTACAGTAGCAGTACAAAAGTCATTATGGAAATGTATTTGCAACATTAATTACAGCAGTAACTACCATACCACTGTTATAATATTGTGATAAAACTGGTAACAGCAAGGCTCGCCGTGCTTTGTATTATAGTTTTAGGTGCTATCAATGTCCTGCTCCACCAATGAAAATAAATACAATTACTGTCATGATAAATAATGAATTAGTGGTTCCAGGGCCAATAATCTGTCAATTTGCTTTAGTCTAACCTCTGCAATGCCATCTCACTTCATGGCAAACTCACTCAAAAATCCTCAGCTCCGGCCATCTGTGCTCAACGCAGGACCCAAGAAAAAACAAACGTGGCTGTGAACCATCGTTACACTCCCCTGCTTCCTATGTTCTGCCTCAGGCTATTCTAACTTAAGACAGTTACATGGACTCCAAAGGTGCTGAGATCATTAGAGCACAGCAGAACTCCTTCACTCTGACATGCCCCAGACCATACACAGGGGACTGAGAGATGGAGTCAGGTAGGACTGGCTCCACCAAGTATAAGTCATTCAAGGATTCCCTTTACTCTAGGAGAATCCACAGCTAGTCACTTAGGCTAACTTTGTCAGCTTTGTGCTGCCAGAATGAAGTGAAGTAATTAGTGTAGGCCAGGATCTGGTCCTCAGTCTGGTTCCTCAGACTCCAGCTCAAATAATGATTCATGCTGACACATCATAGACTTAAAGGCCAGAAGGGACCATCATGATAATCTAGTCCAGGGATCTCAAACTCAAATCACCACGAGGGTCACATGAGGACTAGTACATTGGCCCAAGGGTTGCACCACTGACACCTTTTCATATAAAGATACAAAAGCTTCCCCTTCTGCCCCCGTCCCCGTCCCCACTCCACCCCTTCCATGAGGCCCCACCCCTGCCCCACCTCTTCCCACCCCTTCCCCAAAGTCCCTGCCCCAACTCTGCTCCCTCCCTGCCCCTATTCCAACCCCTTCCCCAAATCCCTGTCCCTGCCCCGCCTCTTCTCCGCCTCCTCCCCTGAGGCTCCCCACTCCTCCCCCTCCCTCCTGGAAAGCACCAAGCGCCACCAAACAGCTGTTTGGTGGTGGGAAGCGCCTGGAGGTAAGCAGAGGAGCAGGGACGCGGCATGCTGGTGGGGGAGGAGGGGCGGCGGGGGAGGGGAGCTTAGTGGCCACAGGAAATAACTCAGGGCAGGCGGGGTGGGGGGCAGGGAGCTTGGCGGTTGGCATCAAATAACTCCGCCGGCCACATGCAGCCCGCAGGCCGCGTGTTTGAGACCCCTGATCTAGTCTGACCTGCACATTTCAGGCCACAGAACCTCACCCACCCACTCCTATAATAGACCCCTAACCACTTGCTGACTTATGAAGTCCTCAAATCATGATTTAAAGACTTCAAGTTACAGAGAATCAACCATTTACAGTAGTTTAAACCTGCAAGTGACTCATGCCCCATGCTGCAGAGGAAGGCAAAGCCCAGGTTCTCTGCCAGTATGACCCAGGGGGAAATTCCTTCCTGACCCCAAATACTAAACTGGTCATTTTCAGTTCCCATGCAGCACATGGTCCTGCTGTGTATCCAACATGGCAGGAGAATACGTTTTAGAGTATGGTTAAACTGATGGTACTCCAAAAGATTCCTTGGGGGGAAAAGTTAAGAATGAATCTGGCAGGTTCAAAATTATGAGACAAGTTTAGCACCAACCCATGCTGGATTCAGCACAGCTAAGGTCCCAACCTAAAACTTTAAAAGCCTGACGGTCTCATCAGTGGCATATATAACTACCATTGACTTCAAAGGGATAAACAGGACCCAGCATGATAAAGACAGAAGCAAGAATAGGAGCGCTATTGGGATTTGCATGCTGCAATGGGTGCAGAACACCTGATGATGTGTGACATACAAAAGCAACTTGATCTACATCTTAATAATCCTATCATATAAATCTTATAAGCAACATATTGGTTTTGTCCCTCATTCCATCTCAAACACTGATAAATTACAGGAAGGTTACAGCCTTATCAAAGACAAAATAGATTATTTGTATAGCATATCAATGAGAAAACATACAGGAGCCTGCAGATTTCCCCATTACCAAGCAGTCATAAATGCAAAAATGTTACATGGGGAAGGATGGCATAGTGTATCTCTCATTAGCTATTTAAACCAAAATTATGACGTCTTGGCCCCAGTGAAATCATTGGGCACTTTTATATGGACTTCAGTGGGACCTGGAACATTCCTGAAGCTGAAGGACCTAAACAGAATTTTATTGTGGTTGTAATTTTATATACGCCCAGGTTGTACAGCTTTCCCGAGCAGTGGAGGACTTCATGTTCATATAGGTCTTATGCTATGTATCGTTCTGTACTAGTTTTAACTGTCCTAATTTGATGTTGCCCTTTCTAATGAAAATGAATTAAAAACTCCGGGGGTTTTGCTCATACAAAATTAGTGTGGCCAATCACAACAGAAGGCTATGTTTAGCTAATATTCCTTAATGCCAAAATCACCTCTCAGATATTTAGCATCTGATTAAAATCAAGTTTGTGATGTCATTCCTCAGTAACAAAAACTGTTGTCAGAACCACCTTTTGCATTATTATTTGGCAGAAGGAACTTTAACAGGATATTTCACAGATGTTCTTGCCAGAAGTTTTGGATGCCCAATATCAAAGCCTTTCTGTAAAGTATCATTTTGAACAGACGGTTATCTGATTTCCACACATGAACCAAACCCATATCCTGGGTTATAAAAGGATTTAGAGAAACCATATTAAGGTAAGCAATGATCATCTACTAATAATGTTCATATTCACACATTGACAACATGGGGGAATGCATGAGTGTTAGTATTTTTTATTTCAAAATTTGTTGGGGTTTTTTTTGTTTGAATTTTTTTAACTCCTCAAAACAGCTTTATAGAATAGGGGAGGAAAACGCAAGTGGGTTTGAGTTTTCTCAGGTTATTTCATACCCTGGATGATGGAACTATGATAGAAAAGGCTAGTTGTCCTATTTTTTGGCCCCTTTAAAATGGAGAAGAAGAAAAGAGAGCCCATGAAAACAAAAAGTTACATAATATTTAGTTTCATGATTAATAATCCGTAGTTACATACCACATGGGATGTTATGAATATTAAACAGTTGGAGAACAGTGCTTTAGAGATGAAAGACACTACATAAATATGACTATTTTGTTATTAGGATCTACACAACTGTCAACACATTTGGGTTTATTTAGGTTTAGGCAGAAATTCAAATGCACAGCCCTACATAACATGTAGAAGGACAGCAGGAAAACCATTTACAACATTAAATATTTAAGTGTTAAAAGCACTGAATTTGTACTGTTATTACTTTTACCTTTCAGTTATCATGTGCTAAAAGTCACTATTTGTAACATCACACAACTATTATAGAAATCAATCTTGAAACTAAGAACAATGGGAATATCATATCATTTAGCTTTGGATCCATGGCTAAAGTCTCTTGGTTAATTGATGGTACCAGTTCCTATAAGGAAAGAAAAAGCTCTCTGCTGCACTGAAATAATCTGCAAGCTAAACCTCTTTGGATAAGGGGGGTTCTATATTTTAAATGAAGCAGAAGATTAAAGTAGAAAATGTTTATGTGAAGATTTTATTATATAATATATATGCTTATTTTCAGTCACACTCCTAATTTTTTATTCTACTATCACATTTTGCCAGGGGTGAAAGTAAGTTAGAGGACTTACCGGTACGCCGGAGTCCTGAGCAGGGGCGTGGCCTCAACCGGAAGAGGTGTGGCCTTAAATCCCAGGGCCCTTTAAATCTTGATTTAAAGGGCCAGGGCTCCAGCTGCAGTAGTGGCGGCTGGAAGCCCGGGGCCCTTTAAATACGCTCGAGCTACCAGCTGCAGAGGTGGCTGGGAGCCCTGGGACTCGGTGGTGATTTAAAGGGCCCAGGGCTCCAGCTGCTGATACCGCAGCAGAGCCCTGGGCCCTTTAAATCACTGAGGAGCCCTGGGGGCTCCCAGCTGCCACTGCTACCCCGGGGCTCTGGGCTCTGGCAGAGCTTTAAAGGGCCTGGGGCTCCACTGTGGTAGCAGCTGCCGGAGCCCCGAGCCCTTTAAATCCACGCCTGAGCCCTGCTGCCCGAGCCCTGGGGTAGCGGTGGCTGGGCTCCATCGGGAATTTAATGGGCCCCGGGTCTCCAGCCGCCGCTACCGCCCCAGCCCTTTAAATGCCCATCGGAGCCCCACCACCGCTACCCCAGGGCTTCGGCAGCAGGGCTCCGGCGGAGATTTAAAGGGCTGGGGCAGTAGCGGTGGCTGGAGCTCCGGGGCTCTTTAAATCCCTGCCAGAACCCCCCACTCCTACCCCAGGGCTCGGGCAGCAGGGCTCAAGTGGGGATTTAAAGGGCTTGGGGCTCCAGCCGCCGCTACTGTCGCGGCCCTTTAAATCCCCTCCGGAGCCCCGCCACCGCTACCCCAGGGCTTGGGCAGCAGGGCTCAGGCTGGGATTTAAAGGGCCCCAGGGGGGGCAGCAGCAGCTGGAGCTCCGGGGCTCTTTAAATCCCTGCCGCAGCCCCGCCGCCGCTACCCCAGGGCTTTAAATTGCCCTCTTGGAAAGCCGGTCCTAGTACAGCGCACCGGCTCTTACCGGTACGCCATACCGGGGCGTGCCGGCTTACTTTCACCTCTTCATTTTGCACAGATGGTTCCTAATTATTTTCAGATCTCCATGACTTAGCACATATAAGATGAGTTGTCAAGGTTCCTTCCCCACTCTGAACTCTAGAGTACAGATGTGGGGACCTGCACGAAAACCTCCTAAGCTTACTTTTACCAGCTTAGGTTAAAACTTCCCCAAGGTACAAACTATTTTACTTTTAGCCCTTGGACTTTCGCTGCCACCACCAAACGTCTAACCAGGTTTATTTTATTAGGAAAGAGCCCGTTTGGAAACGTTTTTCCCCCCAAAATCCTCACCAAAACCTTGCACCCCCTTTCCTGGGGAAGGTTTGATAAAAATCCTCACCAATTTGCACAGGTGACCACAGACCCAAACCCTTGGATCTTAAGAACAATGAAAAAAGCATTCAGTTTCTTAAAAGAAGAATTTTAATAGAAGAAAAAGGAAAAAAGAATCACCTCTGTAAAATCAGGATGGTAAATACCTTACAGGGTAATGAGATTCAAAACATAGAGAATCCCTCTAGGCAAAACCTTAAGTTACAAAAAGACACAAAAACAGGAATATCCATTCCATTCAGCACAGCTTATTTTCTCTGCCATTTAAAGAAATCATAATCTAATGCATATCTAGCTAGATTACGTACTAAATTCTAAGACTCCATTCCTGTTCTGTCCCCAGCAAAAGCATCACACAGACAGGCCCAGACCCTTTGTTTCTCCCCGCCTCCAACTTTGAAAGTATCTTGTCTCCTCATTGGTCATTGTGGTCAGGTGCCAGCGAGGTTATCCTAGCTTCTTAACCGTTTACAGGTGAAAGGGTTTTTCCTCTGGCCAGGAGGGATTTTATAGGTGTTTACCCTTCCCTTTATATTTATGACATGAGTACACATAAAGGTGCATGATAATTAGATCCAGGATTAGATAGGTTTGTGCTTAATAACTTTCAAATGGACGGTAAGTTATATACAGATGAACTCCAGGACTCATCTATTCTAGCTACAATAGTGGATAAAGACTTAACATAAACAGATACATAAAATAGAATACAACCAGTCAATCTTTGTTTACTCTTCTTTTTTTAATGTAAAGGTTGCAGTGTCTGGCCCTTTATACATGGCAGGTAATCACCAATGCTATCATGTTATTTATTAGTAATTAAGAACAAAACACATTAGCAGGATAACTCTAGATACCAACTATTAGTATTTGGTTTGCATAAGATAATCATGAAACTTGTCTTTCAATTCTGAAAGAACAGAGATTCACACTAAACACCTGCAGTGTCTTTACCCTTTGACAATGGATACTATCAGGAGTGCTATATAGGTTAGTAAAGTGTATTTTTATATGTGTATATTCCCAAATAAAGAAAATCCTTTTAGGATTACCATTAAGGTTGCTAAAAGAGTGCAAATTAAGACAAGATATTAAACCACATCTTTATAAAACAAAAAAACATCACAACCAAAACCCTGCAAACATTAAGAATTATGGAAATAACCTAAGTTGACAAAAATAAATTCTCACATCAACCTTGACATGCAGTTCACAACAAAACAGACCAACAAACAGAAAAATTCTCACTGAAACATATAGCCCAAATTCACAGCTGCAGCTAAGGACAGTAAAGGGCAACCCAGGGACAGAGGAGTGCGCGGGAAGGTGCCAGGAAGACTTTTCTCATCTTTGTGCACTCCTGACCAGAACTCAGCAGTATGTTGGTCACTTCCCCAAGCACAACTTAGAACTGCCTGAATGCCAGTTGACTCATACATTCACCATTACAAACTGGCTCCTATAACAGAAATCCACTTAATCACACTAATTTGGTTATTTCTTGAATGCAATAGCTTTATGAAGAATGCTATGACCAAGTATGCAGACTAAACTATACATCTGCCAACATGGGAATTTAAAGATGTCTAGTGCTGAGAAAACAAGAGGATGAAAAAAATTGGGCATTGAAACAATGTTGAAACAAACATGTTGAAAAGTGCTAATTTTTATTAATTAATATGTAAAAGTGCTGTCCTAGAGTTATGAAATTTTCTGGAAAAAGTTTCCCCCTAATGCAGTGGTTCTCAAACTTTTGTACTGGTGACCCCTTTCAGACAGCAAGCCTCTGAGTGTGACCCCGCCTCCCCCATACATTAAAAACACTTTTTTACATATTTAACACCAACATAAATGCTGTAGGTAAAGCGGGGATTAGGGTGAGGCTGACAGCTCACAACCCCCCACGTAATAACCTCACGACCCTCTGAGGGGTCCTGACCCCGAGTTTGAGAACCCGTGCCCTAATGTATGTTATGTACAGAACAAGTCATTCACTCAGATTTAAGGTTAAAGATATGGTAGGTGGGTGTCACAATAAGGATTACAAAACAGTGGAGCCCTTAATACAACTTTGACTAAGGAGACACTACCATGCTTCCATAACTTTATGTTTGCAGTGTTGTGGCTATGTTCATCCCAGGATATGAGAGACAAGCTAGGTGAAATAATATCTTTTATTGGACCAACTTCTGTTGGTGGAAGGGACAAGCTTTTGTGCTACGTACAGCTCTTCCTCAGGTTGGGGAAGGAAATCAGAGTATCTGACAGCTTATCTACTCTAGAAACGCTACAGTGCTACACTACCTATCCCTACAAGAGGGTTCTCCTGGTAATTCACCTCTCTGAGAGGCGGTAGCTAGGTCAATGGAAGAATTCTTCTGTTGACCTAGGGCTGTCTACATAGAGATTTAGGTGAACAATGTAACTGTTTTGACCTAACTTTTTAGTGTAGCCCAGGACTGAGCTAAATACAAGTTGGGACAGATTGTTAAATATATTAATTTAAGTTGAAGTAGCCAATTAGACAGTTTTACATAAAGAGTTTATACCTGCTGTAGGTGAGCATTTAAAATGAAGTAGGCAATTAAGGGCTGGTCTACACTGAAAATTTTCATCAGCATAGCTACATCTGTCAGGTGTTTGAAAAATCCACACCCCCAGGACATAGCTATGCCAACTTAACCTAACTTCCATCTTCCTATCTACTGTTTTTTGGGGAAGTGGATTAATTTACTACAGTGATAGGAGCACCCCTCCCATTGCTGTCATGAGTGTCTTCTATGAGTGAAGCACCACACCAGTGCATTAAGTACCCTCCATTGCTTGGGTCCCATTGTAGTGAGGCAGACCTTTATTATGTTCAAGAATGGGAGTCCATGGGGATTATATACCTCCATGACAGGTCCTATTGTTCACTATGCCTCCTCTTAGCTATTGGGTCACTAACAGATATTATACAGTATGAGATGGTTAAAAAGCAAGAAATGTCTATTTCGTTATCTTTACAATATTGTTTTCAAACTTAATTCAAATTGTTTTCATCCTCAAATACATTTTATTAAGTTAAGAAATATATTTGATTTTAATCTTAATAAAATGGGGCCTTCTTCACTGTAAATAAGTTTGATGTAAGTGTAGTATTCCCCCACTCTGCCAGCAGTAAGCTCAGGAATTCAAGAACATTTGGTCTGCAATTCTATTTTCAAACAACATACTGATATATAAGCATTTTAAAAACAAATGCACTGATCTTCACTTCAAGATTCTTCTACTTATTTACATTTCTGTATTGTTAAAAAGATATGTGTGGTGCAGACCCCCACCTGGCTGCAATCACACCTCCCTATGATGATTTATATGTAACCATATTCTCTCCGGTCATGAAAAACTCATTGCAGGAAGGAGATATGTGGAGAATTTTATTTAGGGGACCATTTAGAGCACCCAACAGAAACTCTCAGGAGATGTGCAGAGAGGATGGGGTTCTCAGACTTGTGAGAAAGCAGGGTTCCCACTCTACAGATCGTTAGACATCTTTATGGTCTTTTAGGTCCTGAGTATTACTCTCTGCTCAGCTGTATTCTCCATATCTCTGCTGCTCCTAGATAGTTAATGTTGCTCACTTCTGTCCCTCAGCTCCCTCATCTGTAAAATGGATAATAATTCACATATCTTAGTCAGATGCTGTAATAATTAGTGTTTTCAAACCACTCTGAAGATTAAAAGTCCTAAGTATTTTATATACAATGATGATCTTATGTGCTGCACTACTTTAAAAACCCCCACAACTTTCAATTTCCAATTAGCAAATTCCATTTTAAGAGCCCCTCTAGAAGACATATGACTAAGTGTCCAATCCTGTGAAGTGCTTGTGATACTCCCCACAGGTTACTCAGAACCATAAGTCACTGTGTTACTCTTCTCCCTTAGCAAGAGAGCTTTGCTGACACTTGCTCTGTGTCAGATCCCTGCCGCACAGTCTGTCCACCTCACCAACAAACGCCTCAAGATTGCCGGTCCAAACTTTGCCTTGCTGGTTACCTACAGCGCACTCCAGTTTGAGTTCCCCAGAGACATTTCTCTGCAGTATCCAGTCCCTGTCACCGGACAGTCACAGAAATTAAGTGTGCTGCCTCTAAAGAGACAGCACTTCACTTTAATACGCTGCACTGAGGTGGTTTTGTAAAAAAAAAAAAAAGGATACGTTTATTAATAGAGAACAGAGATTTAAGTAAAAAGAAAAGAAAAAAGCTCACTTATGCTTATGCTCAAATAAATTGGTTAGTCTCTAAGGTGCCACAAGTCCTCCTTTTCTTTTTGCGGATACAGACTAACACGGCTGCTACTCTGAAACCAGAGATTTAAGTGATATTAAGAAGGAGAAAACAAGACAGGTGTGGTTACAAAAAAAACAGCACACACTTTCCAGTGACTAAAATTTAATTTTAGCAAGTTACATTATTTACCTAAGGAGGTTTTTAAACTTAAGTCAAGTTATCGGCAAGTCCATTCATTCAGGTAGGAGAGTCCCTTTCCACAGAAATTAGGCCCCTGAATGGTGGATAGCTAAAATGTCCTTTTACTCCCTTTATATTATCCAAAGTCCATTGCCTTTGCTTCCAGAGCCAGGAAGACTTCCCAGGGGCACAGTCTGTGTCCCGCTGTTTCCTCCCCTGCTTGTTAGCTTAATTGCTTTGTTTACCTTATATGTAAATGTACTTTCATTGTCTTCTGCCAGTAATCAAGCCCATTAGACAGGGAAATCCACATTCCTTTGTCTAGGGTGGGCTTGATTTATGCACTGCCTCCAAAACACATTTTAAGAACATATTTCCCGCACACATATATAGTTATTTATACACAACCCATACACACATCACACAATGATATTCATGACCAGTATTTCACCAGTTTACATGTAATATGTTACAAGATACCTTTTGTATCCATATCATGACAACAGTGTTTTGCAGGGTAGTGTCAGGCCTGATATGAGTTACAGTATAGAGAGCCTCTTCCTGTGGGCATTGAGGGGCTGTTGATCATAGTGCCGATTGCCTTTAACTTTTGCTAAATCCAATCCTGAAGTTCTTCTATAGTAGCAGCTTCAGGCAAAACTTGCACTGAACTGATTTGAATGTGACCCTTCACACATTCTAAGGGACTATTCAAGGTGAAGAGCTTAAATTTAGAACTTTGCTAGACACTACAAATCATGGTCTTCATAAAGACATTGGATTTATGGCATATTACAATAATCTGTAACCCACTAACCTTCTTTTTTATCCTATGACTACAGGGGTGTTAATGGGACACTTCACCTTGAATGGTCCCTTAGAATATGTGCTAACTACTTATTCCAAACTGTCTGTTTGATCTTGTATTTAGCTCTGACACTCAGGGCTTGTCTACACTTGGCACTTTACAGCACTGCAACGTTCTTGCTCAGGGGTGTGAAAAAACACCTCCCTGAGCACTGCAAGTTTCAGTGCTGTAGAACGCCAGTGTGGACAGTGCACCAGCCGCGCTCCCAGCGCCGGTAGCTATTCCCCTCACGGAGGTGGGTTTTTTATAGTGCTGGGAGAGTTCTCTCCCAGTGCTGGTGCCGCAAATACATAGCCATGTTAAAGCGCTGCCGTGGCCTCAGAGTACCTGAGAAGAGCTCTGTGTAGCTCAAAAGCTGGTCTCTCTCAGCAAGAGAAGTTAGTCCAATAAAAGACATTACCTCACCCACCTTGTCTCCGTATGTGACAAAGGGCACAGCCACACTGGAGAGTTTACAGCGGTGCAGTTGCACTGATGCAGCTGCACCATTGTAAGCTCTCTAACGTAGCTGTTCTAAGCCGACAGGAGAGAGCTCTCCCACTGGCTTACCCCCGCGAGCTCTCCCACGAACATAGCGCTGTCCACACTGGCACTTATGTTGGTGTAACTTATGTTCTCGGGGGGGTGATTTATTCAACCCCCTGACTGACATAAGTTATACTGCAGCAAGTGCTAGTGTAGACATAGCCAAAATAAGTCTCAGGTCACCCCAAGTGACACATCCCCACAACTCGTATCTGTCGTGAACTATCTAAGGGCTTGGCTACACTTGCAGATGTAGAGCGCTGGGAGGTAAACCAGCCTTCGGAGACCGCAGCAGGGAAAACGCTGCCGTGTGTTTACACTGTCAGATGCAAGCGCACTGGCGTGGCCACGTTAGCAGCTCTTGCAACGCCACAGAGAGCAGTGCATTGTGGTAGCTATCCCAGGGTGCAAGTGGCTGCAGCGTGCTTTTCAAATGTGGGGGGGAGGGGGTTGAGTGTGACAGGGAGTGTGTTGTGTGTATGTGGGGGGAGAAACAGCATGTTTTGGGGGGCAGAGACTGTGTCAGCATGCTGTCTTGTAAGTTCAGACAGCAGCAGACCCCTCTCCCCCTGCCTCTCTCTCTCTCACATACACTCACAGCAGCATTCCACAGTAATGGTTGGCTTTGTCCAGAGCAGATGAGCATGCCGGCTGTCAGAAAGGGAGTTTTGAAAGGGCATATCCGCATTCCTACAGCTGAGTTCAAAACAATGACAGGAGTGGCCACTTAACTTCAGGGGATTATGGGACGTTTCCGGAGGCCAATCACAGCGCAGTAATGCAACACGTCATCCACACTGACACCCAAGCATTTCAGCCCGGGCGCAGCAAGCTTTATGCTTCTCGTGGAGGTGAATTACGAGGAGCGCTCCAGCTGCAGAGTCCAGGCACTCTACGTGCCTTGCCAGTGTGGACACCTCAGTAGTTAAGGCGCCCGGGGCTGATTTAATGTGCTCTAACTTGCAAGTGGAGCCAAGCCCTGAGACATGGAACTCCCTTACTTGAAACTTTCTTTGTGAAAAATGGTGGCCCATGTCACCAGCCCTTCTCCTTCAACCTCCAAGACACATATACACCCTTTAGCAGGGCTAATATGAGCTAGCAAAACAGGGATGTTTCAGAGTGTGAAGCTGTGGATCCTGCATTTGCAGATAGAGGGACTTGGTGTGTGTTGTGTTTGTTCCCTGTTTGTATTTTTCTTTATGAGGGTTGTGTGGCTGGGCTATGTGCCCCTGAACTGGCCAGTGAGACAGATCTGTTTATGCCTCAGTGAAGGCCTTTGAACAGAACCAGTGTTTCAAATCTCTGAGTGCTTGTTCCCTCTCTGTTTGTGAGGGTAGGAACTGAGCACTGAGGCTTAGTCAGTTGCCAGGTGAACAGGACTGGCAAACTGGATGAGTTTCAGTGGGGGTTTACAGAGGGAGGATGATTTCTGTTTTAGGTATGTCGCTATACCAAATAGCGGATATGGATGGTGACAGAAAAACTGCTGTGACCTACCTTAGATGTGCTATGTTTTCCTTTCTTCTGGAAGACGGAAGGAATTTCTACAAGTTGGTGGACATACTTGAGGAGAAGTTATGTGGTTTGAAAGCATAAGTTGCAACCTTGTGCAGCTGATCGCCATATTTGGAGTCGGGAAGGAATTTTCCTCCAGGACAGATTGGAAGAGGCCCTGGAGGTTTTTCGCCTTCCTCTGTAGCATAGGGCATGGGTCACTTGCTGGAGGATTCTCTGCTCCTTGAAGTCTTTAAACCACGATTTGAGGACTTCAATAGCTCAGACATAGGGGAGAGGTTTTTTACAGGAGTGGGTGGGTGAGATTCTCTGGCCTGCGTTGTGCAGGAGGTCGGATTAGATGATCATAATGGTCCCTTCTGACCTTAGTATCTATGAATCTGAGAAAATTAATACTTCTTGGACAAAGCAGACTGCAAAGAGTTACAAAGGAATTTCACAAAACTGGGTGACTGGGTAACAAAATGACAGATGAAACTCAATGTTGATAAATGCAAAGTAATGCACATTGGGATAATCCCAACTATACATACAAAATGATAAGGTCTAAATTAGCTGTTACCACTCAGGAAAGATTTTGGAGTCATCATTTTGGAGTTCTCTGAAAACGTCCGCTCAGTGTGCAGCAGCAGTCAAAAAAGCTAACAATGTTAACAAACCTGTAAGAAAAGGATAGATAATAAGACAGAAAATATCATAATTCCTCTATATGAATCCATTGTACACCCACATCTTGAATATTGCATGCAGATCTGGTCACACCATCTCAAAAAGGATATATTGGAATTGGAAAATATAGGGAGAAGGACAACAAAAATGATTAGGGGTATGAAACAGCTTCTGTTATGAGGGGAGATTAAAAATACTTAGATTTTTCAGCTTGGAAAAGAGACTACTAAGGGAGATATGATAGAGTTCTATAAAATCTTGACTGGTGTGGAGAAAGTGAATAAGGAAATGTTATTTACTCCTTCACAAAACACAAGAACTAGAGGGTCACTCAATTAAATTAATAGGCAGCAGATTTAAAACAAACAAAAGGAAGTACTTCTTCACATAATGCACAGTCAACCTGTGGAACTTTTTGCCAGGGGATGTTGTGAAGACCAAAACCATAACAGGGTTAAAAAAAGACGTAGATAAATTCATGGAGGATAGGTCAATCAATGGCTATTAGCAAGGATGGGCAAGGATGTAACCCCATGCTCTGAGCGTCCCTAGCCTCTGTTTGCCATAAGTTGGGAGTGGATGACAGGGGATGGATCATTTGATTACCTCTTCTGTTCATTCCCTCTGAAGCACCTGTCATTGGCCACTGTTGAAAGACAGGATACTGGGCAAGATGGACCACTGATCTGACCCACGAGGGCCATTCTTATGTTCTTAGCCAGATACGGAAATCATTATCACAGACACCTCCAGGGGAAAGATCGGCAATAAGAGAATTGGAGAAAGTAGAAACCAAAGAAGTGGACAGGCAATTGTGACCAATAGAGGAAAGAGAGCCAGGAGACATTTAACTCAACAAAAAGTATCAAAACATTTTCAAGTACTCATTAAGTCAGCTATGGAAGAATCTGTCTCTGGAGGAATGGAACAGAAAGCTGCAGGCAACATACCTGATGTGTGTTCTTTCAGTATGAAATAAGCAGCAGTTAAGAGAGGTTCTTCAGTCATCCAAAGAACGCAGACAATCATCGCTAGTGGTTTCCTATTAAGAAGAGTGGACAGAGAATTCAGTAAGGGACACAATGACAATAGGATGGCGTGCTGTATCCCTGAGTTGTAACCACAGGATTAGATAGGATTATGAAGTTGTCTGGCAAGTCTGCACTGACAGTGATACACATTGGAACCAATGACAGAGTATCACATGTGTTATACCAATAAAATAAAAACCAGCAGGATCTTATTAAAGGGAAAAAGGCAAAATACCACATTTATTGTGAATACAGAAAGAATCCTAGTAAGCAGTTAGTTATAGCTATAACATTCCATTCAATCTCATATTTATTCACACATTCATTCATACACACACACATACACACACACACACACACAGGTTCTGCAAGGTTGTTATCATAGTTACCAGCCTTAGAGTTGCTCATGCCAAGCCACTGGCCAGGTGGCCTGGACATGAGGAGGGAGCAGGGCCTTGTCAGATGCTCATCTGACGCTCCTGGAAGGTGGTTTGCAGAATCAGACCCCAAAGTTCTCACTTTTTAGAGTCTATTTTTATAGGAATTTCTTCCTATGCCAGTCTATGGGAATTGCTTCATCATGCTGTTGCTGAATCAATCAGCAGATAGCACATTCCTGACGGCTCCAAGATGTTATCTTGTTCTTTGGTTCTCCCATTCTTGAGGCTGTTGGGTGGATTCCAGTCTGCCCTCCGGGGGTCCTCTGGTTATTTCCACTTGACGCCTTCTTCAGCCGATGGACACTGGATTCTTAGGCTGGCACCTCCCTGATCATTCAGTTATTATCCACACCAAGCATCCATCCACATACATCCTCTATCTCTATTTTAATCACAATTGTTAATACAACAAAAGGGCGGGGAGTCTCTGGGTGCTGTTTCTGTTGTTAGAGTATTGCTTTGAGTCTCTCTCTCTGTGAATTGCTTTGAGAACAAACTCTGTCTTAGAATGTACTAACACAATTAGCAGCTTGCAAGTTTCACACATAGAGGGAGAGAAACAGTACCAAAAACCAAGAGACCTCTTAATTAGTAATACCCTGGAATTTAAACTATGGGGAATCAAACTCATTTGTGATTTTAATACAGAACTTCTTTAATATGATCCAACACATGGAATACACAGATTATAGAATACCTCAGGCATCTTGGAATGGAGTGGAAGAAAAGGAAAGTTCACATGGTCTTATAGATCCTACAGGTCTGATGAGTGAGGGAAGGAAGAAAATACTGGAGGTGAACTGTTGGCTGCACGATTGGTTTGAAACTGAAGGTTTTGGTTTTGTGGAACCTTGGTCCACATTCCCTTGGGAGAGGTGAGTGTACAAATGTATGGGCCTGCATGTCACAGGTAGGGGGCTGACCTTCTTGGCTGGAGACTACCTGGAGCAGCAAGGAGGACATTAATCTACCAGTGCAAGGGGAGGGTGCTAAAACTCAAATTTAAGATGTCATGAGCAAATTGAACTGATGTGGCAAAAAACACAAAGAAGAATTTTTCAATTGCTTATATACCAATGCTGTCTAGCTAACAAGAAAGAAGTATTAGAAATCCTCGTTCCTGCAGTATGGGTTACTTGCTGGTTTTAACTATAGTAAATGGTGGATTCTGTGTAACTTGAACTCTTTAAATCAAGATTTGCGGACCTCAGTACCGCAGGCAGAGGTTATGGGCCTATTGCAGGAGTAGGTTGGTGAGGTTCTGTGGCCTATGATGTGCAGGAAGTCACACTAGGTGATCATTCTGGCCTTAAAGTCTTTGAGAAAACGCGTTTTTATATAATTAGCATTACAGAAATCTGGCTGAACAATTCACATGATTGGTTATAACCTGTTTAGGAAGAATAGAATGGGTAAAAGAGATGTGTGTTCGGGGGGGGCGGGGTAGCACTCTAATTTAAAAACACCATTACTTGTTTTAGAATAATTCAGAACCACAGGGTCTTGAATGTACATGGATCAATGTGCTAATTAATAAAGCCTAGGATGGGGTCTGTTACAGGCCACTAAATCAAACCTGAGTACAAGATGAGTTACTCCTTACAGACAGGTGCTTAATGTGTTGACAGAAATGGTGCTGTTATGGGGGAGTTCAATTTAGGAGACATGCTGGAGGTCTCAGGCAACCACTAATAAAACATCATTCCAGTTATTAGTAGTTATAAGTAATTAGTAATTTACATTTGTAACAATCACATTAATTTGATGAAGTGTCTAGAAATTTAATCTTATACTGATATTCTTAAAATAATGTTGGCCTTTGGAAACCACAAATAAGGAACTAGAGTAAGGAACCAATTTTAGTCTCTTGCTAGATGTTTTATTTCCCTCAGAGCCTGCTGGGGGCACCAACACATCCTTAAAAACAAATAGTGAAACTGGAGAAATAAAAAAAAATAAATAAAACTAGAGAAACAACCACCACCATTTACATTTGATAAATCAATACACTGTACACACTAGAATTAAAAATAAATTTTACACTAATATTTACAGGCTTCTTTTTATAATCAAACATTCTTCACAATCAAACACTTACAAGCTTGTGCACACAAATCATTTACGTTATGGTCAAACTGAATGATTAAGGAGTGAGCTGTTTTTAGCATAGACAGCCCTGAGGGAAAAGTGTTCTAGCCAAAAAGAACAAAGGTGAGCTGCTAGATAAATACTAAGAAATGCCATAGCTGAGGGCTTTGTTCTGGCTGCCAGATGGCATTTATTGGTAGCAAACAGACTGTAGAGTGCTGTTGTGCAACACAAGCCGCCCTGTAGTAAAACAGCACCCATCAGGTGCTACCTGCTTGTACAAGCAATGAGAGGAATCTGAATGAATTAAAAACGATAGTGATAAGACACCACAAAAGCAATGATGCAATAAACACCGATTTTGCTGCACAGAGATGTCCACATAGAATTCCTATTAGTGATAGAGGAAGTTGTGAACCGAACTCTTCAGAAACTTTCACTTATTTTCAGTTGTCTCTTATTTTCCTGATGTGAGAGTCTTTCCATTTCAAGGTCTCTCTTGTCCCCTGATTAATAAAATTCATGCTTGACAATAGCTTTTAAATTGTCTCAAAATGTCTGTCTTTCCAATGGATTCTTTCATAGTTTAAAGAAGGAAGACAGGGATAAAGTGGACTAGGCAGACTAGAGAAGTCTAGGAGAGAAAGCAAATGAGGTGCAGGCAAAAAAAAGAGGGTGAAAGAGGGAGCAATAGACTGGAAAGAAATGGCTGGAACAGACTGCAGAAATTAACTGAATCCTAATATGTACAGTATCTGAATTTCTCAAGGACAAGGCAGACGTGACTGTAATTTAACAAAATTATCATACTGATCAAGAAAAAAAAAAGCATTATTTTCTTGGCCAAAACAGAGAATGGTTATTGTCACACTGTCTGGAGTGCCTCACAACCGTGAGTGTCTACCTCAGGGCAGACTGTCAAAAACAGGGCTGACACGGTGTGCTCTATAATTAGATTTCACCAAGCCAGTAACAAATGTGAACTCCTGGATCACAATATCAATCTTACCATGGAATCGTAATGTACCATGGTAATGTTTCTCTCCTGACTGGGTTTTAAAGTTTATGGGGAAATACATAAATGTTATCTAATAACATGGGATACGGATATTATAAGTGAGATTAATGTATGCAGCAAATACAAGCATTTCACAGAGTCTAAACACTAAATATATTCTTATAAGACTAATACCTATTTTGAGTAAAACTAACATACAGGTGACCAGGTCTGGTCTTCAGCTACAAGGTTGTCAGTTCTTTGCCTGGCATGAGCTTGGGCATGAGCTGGTATCTGGCCTGCCAGCATCACAGTTATTTCTTAGACATTCACTTAACCTTGTGCCAAAGTTTGACTCTCAGATGTAGTGACCAGAGATTCTATTATGCAAATCTATTCTCATTGCTGTTTTGGCTTTTCAGATATTTGATAGTTGAAAATGTTCCTGGAAAGTAACTAGAAATGTAAGTGATTAAGTTATAGAGAAGGTGAGTGAATAGTGTGGGGGGGTGGAGGGTGAGAAAACCTGGATTTGTGCTGGAAATGGCCCACCTGATGATCACTTTAGATAAGCTATTACCAGCAGGACAGTGGGGTGGGAGGAGGTATTGTTTCATATTCTCTGTGTATATATAAAGTCTGCTGCAGTTTCCACGGTATGCATCCGATGAAGTGAGCTGTAGCTCACGAAAGCTCATGCTCAAATAAATTGGTTAGTCTCTAAGGTGCCACAAGTACTCCTTTTCTTTTTGCGAATACAGACTAACACGGCTGCTACTCTGAAACCTGTATATAGTTAGTATACCCTCCCACGTAGCAAAAATCCACTGGGTTAAGGCTCTATTTAAAGGCTCTATTTAGTTTTAAATCAACATGTTTTAATGGTTATATCAACCAATGAAAATGTACCTTTCTTTAGCAAATTGCTGAAGTACAAATGAAAAAGTGGATTAAAATTGAGGCTTTCCATTTGGTGACTTAAATCACCTTGATTTAAAATCAATCCACCCTGCTAACTACTCTGAAAAAAATCAGGTCCCTGGATATGTCAGATTGGGCATGCAAAATTAGTGGATACTTTTAACTTTAATCTCTTTGGACCTCAGCTCCCCATCTAAAAGTTGGGCTACCTCGTAACCTCCTAGGGTGTAGTGAAAATATGTTTGTGAAGCACTTATATACCACAGTGAGCAGCACCACAGAGAAGCTCATGAGGATGTCAATATTTCTGTCCTCAGAGGTGGCTTTGAATAGTGTGCAGCAGATGATTTAGTTGGGGATTGGTCCTGCTTTGAGCAGGGAGTCATGACCTCCTGAGGTCCCTTCCAACATTGATATTCTATGATTCTATAGAATCATAGAATATGATAAGAGTCTATGATAAGGCCTGAGGCCCTATACTGAACAGTGAGGAAGAAAAATATTGAATAGCTATTCATTCACCTTCCATTCTGTGCACTGAGTGAAACAGGGATCCTATAGTATCTAATCATGTAATTAAAGACTATATCATAATGCATATATACAAAGAAGCCAAATTAAGGTTGCACAGGCAATCTTAAAAATAGCATTTCCTAACTTTTAACTGCCTGACTTTGAAACTAGAATAATGTTATTTTAATATAGTTTTTTGTAAGTAATATTTGACTTACAGAAAATGCCCAAAATACATATATATGCTTTCCTTTGTAACACAGATCCTTGTAATGTTAGCAGTCGATTAGCTAGCTTTACCAGAATGCAGATTCTAAATCTGTTTTTTGTAATATTTATGTTATTCTGTTAGGGCCTTTTTAAAATAGCAAAATAAGGGCTATAGAATGAATTTACTGGCTGTTTAATTATGGTGTACATGTTCATGCTCAGGCAGCAGCCCAAACCCTGGGGCCCTGCCACCTCACAGGGTCCTAGATCCCAGCGCCAGCTCAAGCCTGAACGTCTACGCCATCATTAAACAGACCCTTAGCCTGAGCCCCGTGAGCCCGAGTCAGCTGGCACGGGTCAGCCACAGGTTTTTATTTTCAGTGAGACATACCCTCAGGGTCTTCTGAGAGGAACAGAGAGGATCAGTTTTAGTTTTCAGGGCAGGTTCCTGCTGGCTGAGGCTCCTGGGCAAGTATACGGAATTAACACATTCTCTTGGACCAGCCATGCCCCCTTCCTGGCCAACACCACCCAGTTTTGGAGACAGATTGGATCCCTGCAGGTTGTCTCTCCCCTAGCAGCATCTCTTTCTGTTGAAGATGTAAGTCCATAAAGGGTGCAGCATCAGTTAATCTTCTTCAGCAGAGAAACCAGGACAAGGTATGAATTGCAGCCCCTATGCTTCCAAGGTCCTTTTAAAAAAATTATTTAAACTGAAGCTAAACCAGGAAACATGTAGCTCAGTTAAAAGTTTCAGGCTACCTCATAAAGGTGCATACTGAACAGGTGTGGGGTTGAGGCCTCTAGGAGAGAAGGCTATGATGATAACACAACACTAATTACTACATTGATTCATAGTAAAAATATTTTAACAGGTGTTATAAAATGACAAAAAAAATCATCTCTATAGTACATCTAGAAATGCATTCACTGCTCTTTAAATACTGCTTATGCATGGAAAAGAAGGGATGTGAAAAGAAATGATTTACATGTGCTGTAACTTTGCATTTTCTGTATAGGAATATGCAAACAGTCCTTTCATGGGGCAAAATGCACTGACCTGTGATCCCTGTTAACACTTTGCTCACCCTACAACTGGCATTAGTAGTTTGGAAATTGGCCCATTTCTTTGAAGTGCTCTGTGCCTCCAAAGAGATGCTGACCTGGCTCAGCATGTTGCAGATTCAGGCCCAGATAACAAAATTATACAGCTCCAGACTCAACAACTAACCCTAAATTTGCAGTTTGACTTTCACCTGAAAAATGTTGGTTTTAGTTTTTGTTTCAGGTTTTTTTTCTTTATCCATTTTCTTTAAAGCAAACAAATCAAGATAAATTTCTAAACCAAACACTTTTTAAAAACAAAGTCGAAATGTTTTATTTAGAGAATGTCTACATTTTTTTCTTCATTTTTTAGTTTGGCTGGAACTGTTCACCGCCCTACACTGCATTTTTTGGCAAATAAACTATTCAACTAAAAGAATTTCACCCAGCTGTATAGTATAAACCCACCTGAATGGCCTGTCTAGCTTTGGTTGGTTGGTTACATTAGGTGTACTATTCAGTTTATTTTATGCTTGAAAGTCGTAATAAGTTTACACACTTTTAAAAAAATAGCAGCTCAGACAGGACCACACATCAGCAGCAGGGGGTAGAGTTAACAGCAGAACCTTTGCAACCACTTCTACCTCCAGACAAGAAACTGCTCCTTCAAGCAGCAGCAAGGTAAAGAAGATTGGAGAGGGGGAAAAGCCTCTTTTGCCTGAATCTCTAATTACAGGAGGATGGACGGTAGAGTGGGCACAAAGTCAGCATAGTTCCAGAAGGAAAGAGAAGTTGTGTGGCCTAAGAGGGTGTGAAACAACACACAGTGCGGTCATCTTTTGCCCTTTATATTACATAATATGAAGGAACCACATGGGGATGGTGGGGTTCAGATCACCATGTTTATTATAGATGCACAATATGCCAGATCAGCTAGAAATCCACATTGCTGCTCTGACTGGTTTGTAAAATAGAACACAATAAGCACTATCACAAGCTATTTAAAGGGATATAACTATTCATATACAGAGGGGGGGAGCAACTCATTGCAAAGCCTGGGGTGCTATCTGACTTTTTGGTTGTGCCAAGCCATTTGCATTGCTTCAGCCTGGTGTTAAGGGCCAAATCCTAGTCCCACAAAAGTCAATGAGGCTTTTATCATTGACTTCAGTGGAAGCACATTAATGAAGCTAAATGCGGATTTTTAGTGGGGCTGAATTGAGGAAGAAGGGCCTTGTGTAGGGGTGAGTTCCACCCAACATACACAATATTAATTACAATGCTTAAAGTTGTGGAGAAAGGGATATGGGGCTTTCTGCAATCCTGCACACTGGAGCTGGTGGGAAAAATATGATGCACTCGCTCTCTTGCTCTCTCCCTCTCCTTCCTTCCCCTCTTTCCGCACCCCCTCCCCAGTACAAAAATCACCAGCATGGAGTTTACCAGTTTGTGGGGTGGGCGGAACTGAATGTAAATACTCCAGTTACATGGAGCTTTCACACTTGCAATATTTACAATGCAAATTCAGATTAAGTGACACTGTGATCTAATTTATTCTTAGTTTTCAATGATTTCAGATGCACAATTTGAAAAAATGACATTTTTCCGCAGAAGAAGATTTTATGCCATAACAGATACCTCAATTATAAGACAATATACTAAAGGGATTTGACACCAATAATATGTTTCTGCACTTCATTTGTCTTAATTTGTTGTGCAAGAACCTTACCAGATTTGTATCTGTTCTCCTTATGCTTTCCCTAAATCTTTTTGTGCTACATCGGAGTCTAAAGATTTAAATTCTTGCCTTTTTGTTTTACATGTTTTGATTATTCTAGCTCCAGTTTTAAGGGGAACTACTCATCCATCTCCTTGGGCTAAAAATCCTGCTTTGTGCACTGCAATTGAAAAAAAGTTTTTCATATTTCTCATAAATTAATGTGAATTAGTTTTGAGGGAAAATAGCCAACTGACCTTACATAACTGGTCCTGCTTTGTAGAAAGAGCAGTATATTATTTTTCTCAACTAAGTTTTTAGCTGTTTGATATTTCAATGAAATAAATAGAACTCCATTATTCATTCAAACCATCCTATGCCTGTGCCATTGCAAACTGAGCACTTCCTACATTAGCCTACCAAATTACCATAAAAAACAATTTTCTAGTGAACTACAGAGTCACCTGTGAACACGTACCACATTCCATGCTTTTATTCCCCACTTTGTGAATGGGATTTAAATTCTGCCTGCCACATGGTAGATATAGAAACAGATCATTTAAAAGGTGAACTACACAACTTCTTGTAAAACAAAAATAAAAAGACTGTTTAAAATCCCTAATCAGTGACAGAATGATCATGTTAAAATGTGCATGGTGAAAGTTACAAAAATCCACTTCAGAACAAAATATTTGAATATCTTTATCTTCACTTATTAAGTCAGGCTTTTGCATTTCTGCTACAAAATGGCAAGTGACAGACTGGCAGAATTAGATTTTTCTTATCCATTACTAGACAAGTGAAACTGAAAAACAGCTTTTGTTGTGGATGGAACAGTACTATAGACCCTGAAGCCAATGAACCCTGGCTCTCTTGGGATAATAGATGTACAGTATCTGGCTACCAGCCAGTGGGATTAAATGGGACCAGCTAACCACAAAGGAACGAGCACAATTAGAAAAAAAAAAAGATGCTTTAAAAAATAATTTACAATGCTGCAAAGAGTGTGGAGCAATTTGCATGACCAGGGCCTAAATTTGAGGGGGGAAATGTCCTGCTAAAAATTGTATGGTACTATGGAAAAATATTCATATTCTGGATTATTTTAAACCAGATACTGTTAATCTACCAAACACTGTTTCCATTCTCAGTTAAGACATGGTATTTTACAAGGAATACAGAATATGCCTAATATCTAAGGGCTCCAGTCCTACACATACTTATGAGCAACTATTACTCACTTGAGTAGTTTCACTGAAGTAAATGGAATTACTCGGTTGAGTAATTTATGCATATGCTTACGTCTTTGCAGGATCAGGGCCTTAATTTCTATTCTTCTGATTTCTTTTCCAGTTTGTTATTTTGACTTCTCTATAAAATTTATTTTAAAGCCCCCAAAACAAAACAGCAACAACAACAGGGAGGAGCTGGAGGGATTTAGCTCTCCTCCCATCATTATTAATTTTACTAGGGCCAGATCTATAAAGGATCATGGATGAATAATTAACTTTTGTCTAGAACACCAAGAATATCTTGGTAAAAATAAAAGATTGTACATTTGGTGAAATCAGTAAGAACAATATTTCATCTACTATGGGGAAAAAGTGCACTTAATTTACAAAGGCCCCAATCCTGGAAAGATTTAAACATGTTTAGCTTTCAGCAGATGAGTAATGTCCATGGGACCACTCATATTTTTAAACACTTATTAAAGTCTTTGCAGATTTGGGGCATTAAAACAGATCGTCAGTTACAAACTCTTTTGTGAAAAGCTCATCTTCCTATCCCCATAGCCTAACTACAATCTCTTATTGACCAAGATCGTCAGTTCTCAGACTGAGCAAAATGATGTAGTGAAATGTTATTAATAGTCCACCTAACATTCTGAAGTGTAAACAGGCACATTAATAATTTTCAATTTAAAACTGCCAAAATATTTGGGACAGTCATGTTTGGGGGCAACATACTGATTCATGGCTGCAAATGTCAGATTACTTTCTTTGCACCCCCCAAGGTGGAGATGATTATGTGGCTGCTACAGTACCTTCAGTACTGTTTAGGATTAATTTAGCTTCACTGAGACAAGAGTTACTGTATTTATTATCAAAGACATTTCTAATATAGCCATCACTACGATACATCGCATCAAATGCAAAATTAAGGGTTACACACTAGGTTTGTCTACAAAGACCCTACTTTACACCAATTGTTGGTTTAGTTGCTGTAACTTAATAGGTGTTTGTTTTATTTCTCTTCCATCATCATTGCAAGATGTTGGGGTGATCTTTAGCCTTTATTATTGGATAAAGTCTTGTGCAAACAATTGGGACTTGCATTCTATTCTGTAATCTGACAGTTTTAAAACCATTCTGATCTCCTGTTCGAAGGAGCTCCCAAGTGGTGGCCCTCCACCAAGAACATTCTGACCTAGCTCCCAAAAGTTTTACTTTGGGCTCCATCAACATCTCTGCTGAGGACAGTTGTTTCTGTGGGATATGGATAGGTAAGCAGTTTCTAAGATAGCAACACCTTAGCTCATTAAGGGCTTTAAATTTAGGACCATGACTTTGAAATCAATCTGGAAACTAATGGAGAGCCTGTGGCATGCCTGGGACATCTGTGTCATGTGTTCTCAAAGCTCCCTCTTGCCCAGAGGAAGGGCCATTGCTCGAAGAGTTATAACCGTCCCTGTGAGCCTCAGAAGAGGGGAGGATATAGCTTTAAACTCTTTAAACAGTAATTGTAATTCTGGGACAAGGGAGCCATTTCCTTGATTTGTGTCCCATCTTGTTAAATTTGAATATCAATATTCTTTTTAAAATATCGTTTTAATTTTTTCTAGAGAATTAAATGCTGGTGAAGGGGGCTGGACTGAGATCCTTTAAGCCTGAAATCCTCTATTTATCCACGATATGGCAAAGGCATCAAAAATGCAGGTTTCCCCAACTGTGAGGCCAAGAGGCCTTAACACTGAGCAGCAGGGACCACCTAATAGGGGTTTCATCTTCGGTCTTAGGCTTCTTGCTAACCATGACCAATAAGGGCACCACTCAATGTCATTAGTGATGCTGATTTATATCATCCATAGTGTTTGTATAAATAGGGTTGAAACCAGTGAATACCCAGACTAACCCCTGGCCTGGGTACTCCCCAGAATTAAAAAGCTGTAAGAATATAGCTTCTTTCTCCCAAGGGAATACAACATCAAGAAAACATACTCAAACCTGCACCTTTCAGGTACACTACATCTACTATAAAATGTGTATATTAGAAGAGGATCTATCCAAAACATTCCTTTAGGATCCCTTTATGCGCTTATATACAGCAAGAGCTGCCTCTCCACACATATACTTTCATCTCCTGACCATATAGGTTTAAGCGCTTCAGAGTGTAATAGCGGTGACTCACCATACTGTACATTGGTTTACCTACTCCCCTCAGATCTGATGGGCTCATAGTCAGATGAATTGCCCAGGGTGAGGATTCACCATGGCCTTGGAGAATGATACAATACAAAGGTTCCCAAACTGTGGTCTGCAGAGCACTTGCATGTTCTCCCCAGCACTGACTGGTCATATGATGCTGTATCCTGCATCTTATTTCCAGTTGCAGGCCCTAAATTGAGCAGGTAACACAGCTGCTAACCTGCATTAAAATCAAGCTAAAAATACATTAAAAGCAACCCTAATATGGCTCTCTCATGTAAGCAATTGCTACAGGTGCCACAAGGATATTATGGGATTACAAATGTGAGAAGACAGTTTCTGCATTAAAATGTAGTCAACATTTTGAGAAATTTTGAGAATCCAGTGCAATTTATTTTGTCTCATTCACAAATTCGTTTTGATGCTGCCTTTTTTTTGTTGCTATAATACATTCCCAGCTTATGGTACAGCTACTGTGAATCATTGAGGCCCTTTAATGGCAGTACATCCCACTTTTTTATCCAGCAGAGTATGCTTCAGGTTGCCTGATTGATATTTAAATCCAGAACGCTTCATTTAAACATCAGGCTTGTTTATCTTGGTTTCATTAGATTAACTCTTCTCGGTAAGTTTTAAAATAAATCCAACTTTTATTGTTTCATCCATTTTTGCAGTTGAGGGACCTGAGCAAAACTACAAACCTCATCCCACAAAAACCTGACCATGGTAAAAGAAAGGGGAGGGAGCTCTCACCATTCCAAAGTGACTGTTGACGGAATCTGGCTTGTCCAAGCAAGGGTCATAACTTAAGGTTTCGCTTTTCCCTCCAATTCCAAGCATCATAACTCTTCATAAATGTTAGCCATGCATTATCCCTGTGAATGCTGCTCTTACCCATGTCACTGAAAGGACAAGTAGGGCTTGTCTACACTGGCAAGTTTCTATGCAGTATAGCAGCTTTTTGAGCTCAAACTGCAGACGTGTACACACTGCCAGGCCACTTTGTGCGCAGAAACTCCTCAGTTGCAGCGCTGCAAAAAAACCACCTCAGCGAGCGTCGTCAGGCTATTTGCGCAGAGGCTCCAGGGCTCTACTGCCAGTGTAAACACTTGATTGCTTTCTGCGCTGTAATTGGCCTCCGGAGCTGTCCCATATACCTCAAGTGACCGCTCTGCTCATTGTTACGAACTTGGCGGCCCTGGAGACATGCACCCCTCCCCTTCCAAAGCACTATTTCTGACAGCTGTTATGTGCTGTGGTGATCTGCTCTGGGACACAAAGCAAACCATTAATGTGGAATGCTTGTGCTGTTGAACAGAGAGGTGTGTGTGTGTGTGTGTGTGTGTGTGTGTGTGTGAGACATTGCTGTGCAGAGAGCCCAGGGAGGGAAGTGGGGGCTGATGTCGGGGTTTTCCCCCTCCCCCTGCCTCAGGACTCTTCCTGCCACTGTCTGAGCTTACAAGACAGCATGCTGACATACTCTCTGTCCCCAAAAACACACTGTCCCTCTTCCGCCCTCCATACACACACACACTCCTGTCGCATACTCTCCCCCTCCCCCCTTCAGTTGAAAAGCCTCTGGCAATGCAGTAGCATGCCCAAGGAACAATGGGATTGGGAAACCTGCATCATGTGATGCTGTGCCTGCCCCAGGAGGTATTGCAAACCCTTCCCAAAGCACCCTGCGGCCAGTTGCACGGTGGGAGAGCTACCACAATGCACGGCTCTCTTTGCTGCTGCAAGAGCTGCTAATGGGGATGCGCTCCAGCGTCACAAGGAGCACAGTGTGGACATGCAACAGCGGTTTAATTCTAGCATTTTAATAAAAGTGGTATAACTTGTGGCACAGAAACTTGCCAGTGTAGACATACCCGTAGTCTGCTGGTAAATTGGGGAGCTAAGTGGTGGTGATGAAAGAGTAGTGAAAGCAGTAACCATCTCTTGAGACGAACACTGTCTCCTTGGCTTTGCTAGTCAGAGTAACAAAGTACTGGTGTTTGCCCTTGGACTTTGTTTCACATGTGGCAGGCCACTGTAGTAACAGCAGGGGAAGTGGGTCAGCCAGGGAACTTCTCCTTTTAATTAACCAAATACCCAGGATTGTTCAGTAATGACAGTGTCTTTTCAATGCAGTTCTTCATTGTCCTCTGTGAATGTACAACGTGCATGTATTGGACAATACTTGAGCTTATAAGATGACATGTGAAAGCACGTTTATAGCTCTGAGGAGCAGAAGCTGAAATATTTTAGTGAAGCATGTCACCAACTAAACAAACTGTATCCAAGCAACATGAAAACATCACTTTAGTTATTCATGACTTGGAAACCTCTGCATTTTTTAACGGAAATGTCTAGCAGAGTACAGGAGGCCAAGTAAATCTAATCTACAATATATTACACGTCAAATTAAAAAGAGAGCCAATTTGAAATCAGTTCATCTCAGCCACAAAATGTAGTACAACTAAACTAAAAAAAATTAGTAAGTCAATACTGGGTAAATAAAAGATTTCACAGTGAAATTCATTTTTTGAGAAATTGAAGGTGATTGTTTATCCAGAGGCCAGCTATGATGGGTTCTTGTGCAACTTCTTGGTGTTGCTGTTTCACTAATCTAGACTCTCAACTGCACGGCCGCCTGTCTCTCACTAAATCACCACTTAGAATCGATAGAGATCATTCAGAATTTCTCTGGTATTTCCTTTGGCAGTGGGCAGGATTTGACTCCCCTGTGTTCCCATAGTGATATCTGCAGGGTGTGGGACTATACGTTCCTGAGGGTGCTGTCATGTGTCTCCCCCCCCTCCCCCCCGACAGTAATGCTACAGCCACAGAATGCAGGATACCGTGGGTCCAGCTACCAATAGTCCAATTTTGGCCTGGATATCTGCTTTGACTTTAGGTGAGTATGCCACGCACAGTGACTCTTCTGTAGCTCATTCTGCTTACAGATTTGGAGCTCAGACCCTGAAGCGTGGGGTCTCTAAGGTCAGATGAATAGGGGAGGACTGCAGCAGTGTCCCTACCCCAGCTGGGGCTCTTTTATGGCATTTTGCATCACATGACAGAGTGGGCAATTTTTTTCCTCATGAAGGCCTGAAGTAACTCTTTAGTTTATACAAGTCAGGGGTGTAAGTGAGTTATTGAGACGCTTCGCTTTTTCCACACCTTTAGGCTACAGAAAGGTGTATTGTCGTGTTGTGGCTGTGTCGGTCCCAGGATATTAGAGAAACATGGGGTGAGTGAAGTAATATCTTTTACTGGATCAACTTCTGTTGGTGAGAGACACAAGCTTTTAAGCTTACGCAGAGTTCTTCTTTAAGTCTCAGAGCTCTGTGTAAGCTCGAAATCTTGTCTCACCAACAGAAGCTGGTCCAATACAAGTTAGTACTTCACCCATCTAGGAACAAAAAATATAGACTATGCTTGTAGGATAAAGGACTCTATCCTGGGAAGCAGTGACTCTGAACAGGATTTGGAGTTTGAGGTGAATACTCAACTAAACATGAGTTCTCAGAGCAACACTGTGGCCAAAAGGGCTAATGTGATCCTTGGATGCATAAACAAGGGAATCTCAAATAGGAAGAGAGAAGTTATTTTACGTGTATATTTGCGGCTGGTGTGATCACTGCTGGAATCACTGTCCAGTTCTGATGACCACAATTCAAGGAGGATATTAATAAATTGGAGAGGGTTCAGTAAGAGCCACAAGAGTGATTAAAGGGTTAGAAAACATGCCTTACAGTGATAGGCTCAAAGAGCTTGATTTATTTAGCTTAACAAAGAGGAAGTTAAGGGATGACTTGATCAGAGTCTATAAGTATCTACATGGGGAAGAAATATTTAATAGCAGACTCTTCAGTTCAGTAGAGAAAGGTATAACCTTTCACCCACTGGATTGTGTTAAACTAAAACAAATTCAAAAATCTTCCCAAACACCCTCTTCTGGCCTTCAGACAACCCCACAACTTCCCCAAGCTTATAATCAGAAGCAAGCTTCCCACAGACCAGGACACACCAATTCATTGCACCTGTAGTTTGATTATAGCCAAAAAAAGAGTCTGTACTGCATTTCTGTTCTAAAATCCCACTGAATTTCATTACAGACAGAGAGAGCTTCCGCAAGAGCAAACTCTAAATAAGGTTCTTCTTGGCTGAGCTCACAGAGGGGACCTGCCAACAAGACAAGAAGCATTCAGAGTTGTTTTAAATGGTGCAAATGCAAAAATAAAAGGATTTTAAGCATAGAGCTATCCCAAAGCCCTCACTCCTCCCCCTTGGGAACAGCTCAAGAGATTTTCTTAAGTTTCACTATAGGTCAATAAATCTTCTTTCCCTCCCACCTCAACCTACAGCGGCACTAGAGAGTTCTTCTGGCCTTTCATAGGAATAACTCCCTCAGACAGAAGATTTTTGCATTCCTGCAAATAGAACTAGGCTGGAGTACCTTTCTGAAGGGGTGGGAAGTAATAGAGATTACCTATCTGAGGTCTGGATCACCTAAAGAAATTACAAAGAAATGCAAGTATCAGAGGGGTAGCTGTGTTAGTCTGTATCCACAAAAACAACGAGGAGTCTGGTGGCACCCTAAAGACTAACAGATTTATTTGGGCATAAGATTTCATGGGTAAAAACCCCACTGCTTCAGATGCATGGAGTGAAAATTACAGATGCAGGCATAAATATACTGACCAAGGGTAAGGGTATGTCTACACAACAAAGAAAAACCCACTCCTGGCCCGTGCCAGCTGACTCAGGCTCACAGGGCTTGGGTTGCGGGGCTGTTTCAGTGCTGTGTAGATTTCCAGGCTCAAGCTGGAGCCCAAGCCCAAGGACCCTCCCACCCTGCAGGGTCCTAGAGCCAAGTCCGGACATCTACACAGCACTGAAACAGCCCCAGACCAAGCCCCACGAGCCTGAATCTGCTAGTATGGGCCAGGCACAGGTACCCAGCTGCTGAGTAGACATACCCTAAATTAGCCTAAACAAAAGGGCCTATTGGCATGGTTCAAGAACTATGTTTAAAGAAAACAAAATGTGGAACTGGAAATTAACTAACCAAAATTAAAGGAATTAAAGATTATGTCCTGCAATGAAACCTCCAGGAATGCATCCAGCCAAAACTGGCAACCTGACTCCTGGCTCCAGCTGAAACCCAAACATCTAGAATGAAACAGATTTGGACTATAATAGCAACAACAACTCCTCCTCCAGCCCATTTGAACTAATTTTTTCTTTTTGCCCCAAAGGACAGCTATTACCATCTTCTATACCATCTAAGACTGTCAAACAAACAAACAAACGGAAGCTTTCTGCGGCTGAAGGAAAAGGGAACATGGGATGTTAAAATGCAATCCTTACTTCATACTTTACACTTCAAATGCTTTAACCATCTTTTCTTTATCTTTAATCAGAGGTTAAAAGGATTTTAATGGTGTGTTTGCCATGGTACTAAGCAGGCTGAGGTTACTGTATATCAGACCTCAAACCTTTAACGCTGGACAATGACTGGTTTATGTTAACACCTTTGGCCCATTTATTCCATCTAAATTAATGCAACACAGCACAACAAGCACTCCTACATTTGTCAGGCATGTTAATTGTTCAAAGGACATTGTCTAATAGGTTTGTGGGGGTTTATGCTTACTTTCTGTGATCTGAAATTTTTTTACAGAAGCAGGACATTTGTTTTACATTGCATTATGCCTCGGCTTGGACAGATTTGATTTTTATTGTTAAGTGTTGGTAAATGTCAATTTCACCATACACAAATCAATGAAAAAGGTTTGCATCCATAATAATAAAAATTTACAGTTAGGCAAAGTAAGAAAAATGTTGCTTGAGAACTTACTAGCGTTTGATTTACAGATATTTACTTTGTCAATATCACATGACAAAATAGACAATTTGTGTTTTAGCAGTTGTGAACTTTTAACTTTTTGAATCTCAATATCTACCATCATTAACTAATTGTTTGATACCCCCCCATAATTACCTACAACTATGAAAATTTATATTGATAAAATCTAAACCAATGCTTTAAAATATCAATATTATCCATCAATTTTTAAAAATGAATTCTGCCAAGCATAATTATTCTGCAGCAACCTTTCACTTTAATCCACTGATTGAAACAGATTAGTCACATTACCACAAAGTAAAGCCCCATCTCCAGCTTTTCAGTTATATATGTGACTGTTTCTCTGTACACAGCTATAGCAAGAATGAGTCACACAAACATGCTGGTACAGAGAATGTATCAATATAGGCATCGCCATGCCAGTTCAGACAGGTGGTCTATCTTGTCCTGTGTCTGGACAAGGGCCAGTATCAGATGCTTTAGAGGAAGGTCCAAGGAACTTCTTGGCTGGGTAATTATGGAATAGCTGTGTCATAGGAAAGTTTCTTCCAGGAAGTTGCAGCTAGCAAGAGATGTTAAGAGTAACAAGAAGGGTTTCTTCAGGTATGTCAGCAACAAGAAGAAAGTCAAGGAAAGTGTGGGCCCCTTACTGAATGAGGAAGGCAACCTACTGACAGAGGATGTGGAAAAAGCTAATGTACTCAATGCTTTTTTTGCCTCTGTCTTCATGAACAAGGTCAGCTCCCAGGCTACTGCACTGGGCAGCACAGCATGGGGAGGAGGTGGCCAGCCCTCTGTGAAGGAAGAAGTGGTTCAGGACTATTTAGAAAAGCTGGACGAGCACAAGTCCATGGGGCCAGATGCACTGCATCCGAGAGTGCTAAAGGAGTTGGCGGATGTGATTGCAGAGCCATTGGTCATTATTTTTGAAAACTCATGGCGATTGGGGGAAGTCCCAGACGACTGGAAAAAGGCTAATGTAGTGCCCATCTTTAAAAAAGGGAAGGAGGAGGATCCTGGGAACTACAGGCCAGTCAGCCTCACCTCAGCCCCTGGAAAAATCATGGAGCAGGTCCTCAAGGAATCAATTCTGAAGCACTTAGAGGAGAGGAAAGTGATCAGGAAGAGTCAGCTTGGATTCACCAAGGGCAAGTCATGCCTGACTAATCTAATTGCCTTCTATGATGAGATAACTGGCTCTGTGGATGAGGGGAAAGCAGTGGACGTGTTGTTCCTTGACTTCAGCAAAGCTTTTGACACTGTCTCCCACAGTATTCTTGCCAGTAAGTTAAAGAAGTATGGGCTGGATGAATGGACTATAAGGTGGATAGAAAGTTGGCTAGATTGTCGGGCTCAACGGGTAGTGATCAATGGCTCCATGTCTAGTTGGCAGCCGTTATCAAGTGGAGTGCCCCAAGGGTCGGTCCTTGGGCCGGTTTTGTTCAATATCTTCGTAAATGATCTGGAGGATCGTGTGGATTGCACTCTCAGTAAGTTTGCAGATGACACTAAACTGGGAGGAGAGGTAGATACGCTGGAGGGTAGGGATAGGATACAGAGGGCCCTAGACAAATTAGAGGATTGGGCCAAAAGAAATCTGATGAGGTTTAACAAGGACAAGTGCAGAGTCCTGCACTTAGGACGGAAGAATCCCATGCACCGCTACAGACTAGGGACTGAATGGCTAGGCAGCAGTTCTGCAGAAAAGGACCTAGGGGTGACAGTGGATGAGAAGCTGGATATGAGTCACCAGCGTGCCGTTGTTGCCAAGAAGGCCAGTGGCATTTTGGGATGTATAAGTAGGGGCATTTCCAGCAGATTGAGGGACGTGATCATTCCCCTCTATTCGACATTGGTGAGGCCTCATCTGGAGTACTGTGTCCAGTTTTGGGCCCCACACTACAAGAAGGATGTGGAAAAATTGGAAAACGTCCAGTGGAGGGCAACAAAGATGATTAGGGGGCTGGAACACATGACTTATGAGGAGAGGCTGAGGGGACTGGTATTGTTTAGTCTACGGAAGAGAAGAATGAGGGGGGATTTGATAGCTGCTTTCAACTACCTGAAAGGGGGTTCCAAAGAGGATGGATCTAGACTGTTCTCAATGGTAGCAGATGACAGAACAAGGAGTAATGGTCTCAAGTTGCAGTGGGGGAGGTTTAGGTTGGATATTAGGAAAAACTTTTCCACTAGGAGGGTGATCAAACACTGGAATGCATTACCTAGGGAGGTGGTGGAATCTCCTTCCTTAGAAGTTTTTATGGTCAGGCTTGACAAAGCCCTGGCTGGGATGATTTAGTTGGGGATTGGTCCTGCTTTGAGCAGGGGGTTGGACTAGATGACCTCCTGAGGTCCCTTCCAACCCTGATATTCTATGATTCTATGATTCCTACTCTGTCAGCTAGTGGTTGGCTGAAACACTGAAAGCACCCCAAATTTGCCATTTTTTGCAATCTTGAGAACTGGCTGCACAAGTGATGGGTTGGTGCCAAGAAGCTCTTACACTTACATGGGGCTTGTCTGTAGGAACATGGAGTTTCAGAACTGCCTGGTACAGTGAGAAAACATCAACACCCAAGTTTTACTTCTCAAAGATTTACATAATTTTCATAAAAACAAACACTAAAAATCAGGAAGCCTTTTAAACTACACATAAAAGTTTCCCCTCAAGCTAAGAAGTTGGTAAGAATCAGCAGCACAAAAGGTGCTCCAAACTTTAGGTCCCTTCCAAGTTCTGTAACCTTTTGTTCTTTCCTTATGCATTGAAGTATTTTGCATAGTGGAAGGATATTATTAAAAATATGTATTGCATTTTTTCTTTTTAGATTTCTTAAAATTAAAGTTGCACAGGGACCCAGAGCTTGAATTACTTTGCAACAGGCATCTTTTCCCATTGAAGAAAAAAAAAGGGCAATTTTTACTGCATAAATAGTAATCATTGTAAGATTAACCATAGAGCTATGGTGTGTAATAAAAGTGAATAAACTCAATTGGAAGTTAACTTGGTAAAATAAAAGGCCTTTTTTATTCTATTAGGTTGATTAGCAGATCAGTGAGGCAATTAGAATTTAAACAGGGAGAACTGCAATCATGAATTTCTACTGTGTGTGGCAAACATGGGCAGATGGGTGTTTCATGTATGAAAATATTAATCCTTTCCCTTCTTCTAAAAGCCAAGCCAAAGTTTTCAAGATACTGTTTTAATTCATTGCCACTCCAGCCCCCACCAACAGTATTTATACCCCTCACCTCTTTCCAGCCTGCCCATACCTCATTGTCTTAAGGTGCCCTTCTCCTCCTATCAGGTCAGCAATAGCAGCAGCTGTGGGAACAGCACATTCAGCATGTCAAACTGAAATTCATGTTTCAGGAATGTTTTCTCAGTCAGATTTTTAGTTAAAAGCTTTTCACTGTAATACAATTACCCAGCAGTGAAGAAGAGAAATGCTTTGCACTCGTTATGCCATCGATGTGTCTTTGCAGCAGTAACTAATACTGAAGTCCTTCCTCAGGCAAAAATCCCACTGAAGTCAATGGTATTTACCTGAACAAGAACTTCAGGACTGGATACTGAGGCACTGGGCTAGCAGTGCAAGGAAGAGAACAGAGCAATAAGTAATATTTTTTAAAGGTTTCACTGCCCACTCATTCAAAAGTGTCTTAATCACGCCAGTATTAAATCCGTCAACCACAGCAGTACAGCAAAATCCCTAGCGTGTAAGTAAGTTTTATATTGCGTTCAGGTTTTTGGCTCTCTTCAGCAATGCTTATAGTTGAGCCCTTTTGACTAATACTAATTATTTAATATTTTTATGATGACCACATGCTCAGTGCTATACAGAAGAAACGAAGCCAGTTCTTGATCCAAGGATTTCATAATTTACATTAGACAGCTAATACAGTTAAAACATATAATGCACCAGATTATCAGAAAATAGTTTAATCTCACCTAATTCCCTCCCCTGTCCCTCACTGGGGGATTAATATTGATGGTCTTTCAGAAAAAGTGTTTTAGTGAGGGATTTATACAGAGGGTGTGTGTTTGCTGCATGAGGAGAGGGAAACATTTGCAAGCATTAAGAACAGCATGGGAGAAGGTACATATACAAGAATGGGAGTAAGATAAAATAAAGTTGAAAAAAGATAGTTTAAGGGGTGTGCAAGCAATGAGAGGAAGAAATGAAAACTGGGATTTAGGCAGGGATAAAGATTCTTAAAGACTTGAAGGCAAGGAGGAGAAGCAGAGAAGCTTGAACTTGATGTGGAAGATTAGAGGATGCCAGTAGAGAGATTTAAAAAAGGGAAATACATTTTCAGAAAGTGACAAGAGAAGAAGACAATGTGTAGCCAGTGTGTGGCAGCCCCTACCTTGAGTACCTTCCAGCAACAGGCCACAGCACATGTGCATCTACCTCAGTCTCCCCTTATTTCACCCATCATCATCTAGTACAAAGTCCCACTTCCAGGCCTAGTTTATTCATATATACCAGTGCAGTAGTTCCCCAAAACCCTTGTAGTAAAACCATTCTCTAATTCCCACAGTAAAATATATAAACCGTTCAGCAGTTTTCTATTTCCCTCTCCATGGAAATCACTTCCAGATCATCACCCAAGAGTCCACCAGTATTTTGTTTCCAGCTCCTTTTCCCTCTGCTCCAGGGCCCCAATCTCCAGGCCTCCACCTGAGGGTGGCCAGACGACTCATGACTCTTTACTACAGCACTCTAGTCAGGTCTTCCCCGACAGAACTCACCACAATGTTCCATTCCCCAGGTCTCTACTTGTGAGCTTTATTCCTGCTCAGGGAACAGCCCTCCAGGACCATCCTGGACTCTTCCAACAGCCCCCCACTCAGTTCTTCATCCTGAGGACTCCCTCTCCCGCAGTGTTCCACTCCCCAGGCCTCCCTGCCTGTGAGTCCTACACCTGTGCCTGAGGATTCACCCTCCAGCAACAGCCTTTTTGCTTCTGGGCTCAACTTTCCCTAATCAAGCTAGATCTTCTCCTTTTCCTAGGGGCTTCATTTCAAGCCTTCCGCTCTTCCACTCCCCAGCTTTGGTGAGTTCCAACCAACAGCTCTCTTCTAGCTCTCCTCAGAGCTCAGCTCTCTCCCCCAGGTTGTCTGTACCTTTCTCCCAAGCACCTCTTGCCAAGTTCCCCATTGCTCTTCATTCTCTGAAGCAACCCTATGGCTGCCTATATCCATTGGTCATATATGATTCAGGTGGCCAATTAAGGCCAATTGAAAAGCGGCTGATGAATCACAGGTGCACTGGCCTGTACCTCTTAAAGGAGCCACTAAGCCTGTTGACACAGCATTTATATAGACTGGGTTGAATGGGGAGGTAGATGTAGGAAGGCCAGAAAGGAAGTTGCAGTAGTCAAAGGAAAAGATGAGCAAAGCCTGGATAAAGTGTTTGTTGTTTTCAGATGGCTTTTTGTTTTGTTTTTGTTTTTTTTGTTTTTTTTTGTGGTGGGTTGTGGGAGCAGAGAGGAAAAAATTGGTTACAGAGATGTTAAAAAGGAAGAATTAACAGGATGTGTCAACAAAGCCACCATCCTGGATGTGATGGGAAAGAGGAGTCAAACATGACATTAAGATTGTTGGTCTGGATGACAGGTAAGACAGTGGAGTTTCCAATAGAGAAAGCAAAGGGAGGAAGAGAGGAATTCAGTTTTTAGCATGTTTAATTTCAGTTGGTAGTAAGGATGAGATTTACAGGAGCAAGATTCTTTTCCTCTACAAATAACAGGTTTCAGAGTAACAGCCGTGTTAGTCTGTATTCGCAAAAAGAAAAGGAGTACTTGTGGCACCTTAGAGACTAACCAATTTATTTGAGCATAAGCTTTCGTGAGCTACAGCTCACTTCATCGGATGCATACTGTGGAAAGTACAGAAGATCTTTTTATACACACAAACCATGAAAAAAATGGGTGCTTACCACTACAAAAGGTTTTCTCTCCCCCACCCCACTCTCCTGTTGGTAATAGCTTATCTAAAGTGATCACTCTCCTTACAATGTGTATGATAATCAAGGTGGGCCATCTCCAGCACAAATCCAGAGTTTAACAAGAACGTCTGGGGGGGATTAGGAAAAAACAAGGTGACATAGGTTACCTTGCATAATGACTTAGCCACTCCCAGTCTCTATTCAAGCCTAAGTTAATTGTATCCAATTTGGAAATGAATTCCAATTCAACAGTCTCTCGCTGGAGTCTGGTTTTGAAGTTTTCTTGTTGTAATATTGCAACTTTCATGTCTGTAATTGCATGACCAGAGAGATTGAAGTGTTCTCCGACTGGTTTATGAATGTTATAATTCTTGACATCTGATTTGTGTCCATTTATTTTTTTATGTAGAGACTGTCCAGTTTGACCAATGTACATGGCAGAGGGGCATTGCTGGCACATGATGGCATATATCACATTGGTGGATGTACAGGTGAACAAGCCTCTGATAGTGTGGCTGATGTGAGTAGGCCCTGTGATGGTGTCCCCTGAATAGATATCTGGGCACAGTTGGCAACGGGGTTTGTTGCAAGGATAGGTTCCTGGGTTAGTGGTTCTGTTGTGTGGTATGTGGTTGCTGGTGAGTATTTGCTTCAGGTTGGGGGGCTGTCTGTAGGCAAGGACTGGCCTGTCTCCCAAGATTTGTGAGAGTGTTGGGTCATCCTTCAGGATAGGTTGTAGATCCTTAATAATGCGTTGGAGGGGTTTTAGTTGGGGGCTGAAGGTGACGGCTAGTGGTGTTCTGTTATTTTCTTTGTTAGGCCTGTCCTGTAGTACATGACTTCTGGGAAATCTTCTGGCTCTATCAATCTAATCAATGCGGGACTGCTATGGGTACCCGCATGGCCCCACAGTATGCCAACATTTTTATGGCTGACTTAGAACAACGCTTCCTCAGCTCTCGTCCCCTAACACCCCTACTCTACTTGCGTTATATTGATTACATCTTCATCATCTGGACCCATGGAAAAGAAGCCCTTGAGGAATTCCACCATGATTTCAACAATTTCCATCCCACCATCAACCTCAGCCTGGACCAGTCCACACAAGAGATCCACTTCCTGGACACTACATTGCTAATAAATGATGGTCACATAAACACCACCCTACACCGGAAACCTACTGACCGCTATTCCTACCTACATGCCTCCAGCTTTCACCCTGACCACACCACACGATCCATTGTCTATAGCCAAGCTCTGCAATACAACCGCATTTGCTCCAACCCCTCAGACAGAGACAAACACCTACAAGATCTCTATCAAGCATTCTTACAACTACAATACCCACCTGCGGAAGTGAAGAAACAGATTGATAGAGCCAGAAGAGTTCCCAGAAGTCACCTACTACAGGACAGGCCTAACAATTCGCCTGCACATCCACCAGTGTGATATATACCATCATGTGCCAGCAATGCCCCTCTGCCATGTACATTGGTCAAACTGGACAGTCTCTACGTAAAAGAATAAATGGACACAAATCAGATGTCAAGAATTACAACATTCATAAACCAGTCGGAGAACACTTCAATCTCTCTGGTCACGCGATTACAGACATGAAAGTTGCGATATTACAACAGAAACTTCAAATCCAGACTCCAGCGAGAGACTGTTGAATTGGAATTCATTTCCAAATTGTATACAATTAACTTAGGCTTGAATAGAGACTGGGAGTGGCTAAGTCATTATGCAAGGTAACCTATGTCGCCTTGTTTTTTCCTACCCCCCCCCTCAGACGTTCTTGTTAAACTCTGGATTTGTGCTGGAGATGGCCCACCTTGATTATCATACACATTGTAAGGAGAGTGATCACTTTAGATAAGCTATTACCAACAGGAGAGTGGGGTGGGGAAGAGAAAACCTTTTGTAGTGGTAAGCACCCATTTTTTTCATGGTTTGTGTGTATAAAAAGATCTTCTGTACTTTCCACAGTATGCATCCAATGAAGTGAGCTGTAGCTCACGAAAGCTTATGCTCAAATAAATTGGTTAGTCTCTAAGGTGCCACAAGTTCTCCTTTTCTTTTTCCTCTACAAAGTTGCTACAAAATAACAGTAATAATACCACTAATAATAGGTACCTATTGTGTCCTCATAAAATTAGTATTGCTATTCAGAGGATGTGAGGGATTTGCTCATAATGACATGATAATGATTGTGTTAAACTTCACTCGCCAGTTACAAATTTTCAGCATATTATAAAATCTATTGCAATAGCACCAACCTCTGGTAGAAGACACTATGAATTCCTAGATATATAAGCTGGCATTGGAGCTAGATAGATATTGCATCACATAGATTGCAAACAGCAAATGCGGGCATTAAAACCCTCTTTGCACTATAAAAAGTGTATACAGAGCTGATGTAAATATATACCGGAAGTTCCGATATAGCTACCGGTGTTTGCATTACTCAGAATCAGAAGTGTATCCAGGGCTAAGAGGAGAAAGACTGATGGGGGTGGCCATGTTTCACAACAGGCAAACCTAAAAGATTCTTGTGCCTGCCTCAGAGTCACTTTGCCTGCTCTACCTGCAACAATGTTTTCACAAGTGAAGGGTTAAAATCCATTGCTGATGTAATAACCTGGTATATGGATTTGTGTACAGGCCCAAAGTCCAGAGTTTGGTCATAGGCCTAGCAATAGCTAAGAGAAAGCTGAATAATCAAAGATAACCTTGCTTTTGCTAAGATATGCCTGGTCAGCAAAACACCAGATGTTGGGGGCAATAATTGTGTCTTATTCAAAGTTGCAATAAGAACAAAGAAGCCCTGTTTCTGTTGTGTTAGTTTCTTCTGAGGGAGATGTTCTTCCCACACATCCAACCTTGAGCTTATGAAAGGTTCAAGCATGTCAGTATAAGATATGGCTTCCTCCCACCTCCCTTTCCCAGGAACCAATGCTTGCCTTAAAACACAAATAAACAACTTGAAAGATAGTTTTTATTGACATATACTTTCACTGTTTCTTTGCTTTTACCCCTAGATATGTATCTGATGGACAATCAAAGGAGCTACTTCATTCCTAAGGTCCCCAAATTGAATCCAACATATATTCTATACTATTTATTAAAGTACTAATTAAATGCTAAATGTTAATTTGTTAACTTGATACCATGGGCGGAGACATTATGTAACCTTTTGACCATTGGCTACTGTGCTATCATGTCTTACAGCTAAACCTATGTGTGGGTGTGGGACTGCCTACCTCGTCACTTTCCCCGCCCATGGAAAATCCATATATTCCATTGTGATCAATTGATTGACAGTGTCTCTGAGCCTAATAAGCGAGATGACACTCTGTCAGCACTGTACATAATAAACTCCTGTGCTTGACCTCTACATGGTGTGGATTTATGTCCTTCAACAAGTTTGAATCTGGGTGGATTTTTTTTTTAAGGTAACTCATTCCCTTTGTACAGCAGAAGGCACAAACTCACCTGCTAGAAATAAAAAGCAAGAAATAAAGAAAAGCACTTTGATATTCCCTTCTGTGTCTCCATTAATAAGTTGGGAATATCTCATATGTCGTAGTGTCAAACACTTTGAAAGCATTGTAATATTGTTGAGAATTACACCACCATTCACATGCTATTAATTGTATCTGAATTTGTGTATACTCACTTAAGGGAAAACTTAAGTAAAATGGCCTCAATTCTGTATTGTAATTATAGTTACGGTAGACCTGGAACCGGCAATCTGTTCCAGGAAAGTAAGATTCTCTGTTTGGACCCCCATTGATTTCAGTTGAGCTTTCCAAAGATGCCCAGGTCTACCGATGAGGAGCAGCTTGTAGGACTGGACATTATGGACTCAGTCCAACTCCCACTGTAACCATTGGGAACCTTCTCTTACTTCAGAAAGAGTTGGCTGGGGCCCCAAATATTTATGTTGCAGTTCCTTGAGAAACCCTCTCAAGACAGACCTCTGAGCCAGTTGCTCACATTTTGTATAGCCCAGAAGTGCAAGAGTCTAAGGAACATAGAGACACAAGGTCGATGAAGTAATAGCTTTTATTGCACCAAATTCTGTTGGTGAGAGAGACAAGCTTTCAAGCTTACACAGACCTGAAGACGAGCTCTCTGTAAGCTCAAAATTTTGTCTCTCCCACCAACAGAAGTTGGTCCAATCAAAGGTGTTGTCTCAGCCACCTTGTCTCTCTAATATTTTGGGACTGACACAGCTACAACAACACTGCATACATCTAACGAACATACTCAAATTAGTTTTAAATCCACAATACCACAATTTTTAAATCAATAATAGTTTTAACAATATTTTAAAAAGAAAAAATGGATTTGAACTGTCATTTATTCTGAACCATGGATTAAATACTATTTTTAGCTTAAAGAGTGCATAATCTAAAAATATAATAAACAGCTCATATCTGGTTATACACAGAAAAAATGTAGACCCACAAGCAAATGGCATCCATTCAAGAATTTTGAAAAACATCCAGTTAAAAGGTTACAGTTCAAAGAGTTTTTTTAAACTTGGATTTATTTGCAGTTCAACAAAAATCTCCAGTGTCAACTTCCTCTTGTTTAAAGTAAAGGGTACTGAGAAGTGCTGAGCCAATAGCAGAGGGATAAGCCTAAATAGGATAGCATAGAATAGAGCATCTTGATGCCCCTGAAATCAGTGAGAATACACTTCATAGAATTAGGCCGTACATAACTTCTACATTTGTGCTATTCATTTTATGGCTCTAATCTACAACATTATCTCTCTTTTCTAATATGATGGAATGCAACATAAAGTATTATTTCTGATATCAACAATGTATGTTTTACATGCAGGTGAAATTTATATCTCAAAGAAAATGGTGCACTTTGCTCTGTGTATTAATGTTAAAGCTCTGGATGCAAAGTCAGAACATTTAGTGTACAATATGAAACACTGGATAAATTGCTCTGACATCGACAAAAAAGGCAGCTGGAATCTTGGCAATTTATGTACAGTGCTACTCACATGCAGTAATGTATCAAGTTAAAATTAGAGTCTTTTATATATATACACAATTTTAAAATAAACAGTATCTGAGTTTCAAAATGACATTTGTCGTGGGGAAAAACAATATCTAGTGTGTAATAGACAAACAGTATACATCTGAGCACACTATCAAAAGAAATAATAAGATGGGCTTTAACGTTTCCTGGACAAAGCAATCCCTAAATGGACAAATTCTGTTCTCACTCACATCCAAATGTATCTTATTGGCTTCAGCTGGGCTGTAGTGTCTAAATAAGACCACCATTTGGCCCACACTTTTTAATTGTCAGATTAAGGCTGCTTTATCTGTTTGTAAGTAGATCAGAAACAACAACTAGTGCCGAGTTAATTAAATTATAAATTTGTGATTAATATCTATAGATATCTCAAAGGACCATGTTTTAATTAATAGTAATCGTTTGGACACTCAACGCATTTCAGCTACCTATTTATCCAACAAATTCCACTATGTCAGCTTTAGTTAAACAGGGAGAGATGGGCATAAGATTATTTATTGCAGCACCAGTTGTGCAAGCATAATAAATCTCTTGAACATTACACCTGGTGCTTTCCCAGGAGCCACTTGGGATAGGTGCCATGAAAAGCTTGAGCAAAACACTAAGGTGTTCAGCAAACGTTCATAGGACTATACATGTATCAGTGTTCTGGACTCAGGGAATAAAGAGAATTCAGATTGTGCTATCTTTTTTCAGCATAAACTCCTATATTCAAAGATTAATAGAGCTGAGAAAACATGGACCATAGGTCAAGAAAGCACCTTCAACTATTATATCACCAGTCATAGAATCATAGAATCATAGAATATAAGGGTTGGAAGGGACCCCAGAAGGTCATCTAGTCCAACCCCCTGCTCAAAGCAGGACCAATTCCCAGTTAAATCATCCCAGCCAGGGCTTTGTCAAGCCTGACCTTAAAAACCTCTAAGGAAGGAGATTCTACCACCTCCCTAGGTAACGCATTCCAGTGTTTCACCACCCTCATAGTGAAAAAGTTTTTCCTAATATCCAATCTAAACCTCCCCCACTGTAACTTGAGACCATTACTCCTCGTTCTGTCATCTGATACCATTGAGAACAGTCTAGAGCCATCCTCTTTGGAACCCCCTTTCAGGTAGTTGAAAACAGCTATCAAATCCCCCCTCATTCTTCTCTTCTGCAGGCTAAACAATCCCAGCTCCCTCAGCCTCTCCTCATAACTCATATGTTCCAGACCCCTAATCATTTTTGTTGCCCTTTGCTGGACTCTCTCCAATTTATCCACATCCTTCTTGAAGTGTGGGGCCCAAAACTGGACACAGTACTCCAGATGAGGCCTCACCAATGTCGAATAGAGGGGAACGATCACGTCCCTCGATCTGCTCGCTATGCCCCTACTTATACATCCCAAAATGCCATTGGCCTTCTTGGCAACAAGGGCACACTGCTGACTCATATCCAGCTTCTCGTCCACTGTCACCCCTAGGTCCTTTTCCGCAGAACTGCTGCCTAGCCATTCGGTCCCTAGTCTGTAGCTGTGCATTGGGTTCTTCCGTCCTAAGTGCAGGACCCTGCACTTATCCTTATTGAACCTCATCAGATTTCTTTTGGCCCAATCCTCCAATTTGTCTAGGTCCTTCTGTATCCTATCCCTCCCCTCCAGCGTATCTACCACTCCTCCCAGTTTAGTATCATCCGCAAATTTGCTGAGAGTGCAATCCACACCATCCTCCAGATCATTTATGAAGATATTGAACAAAACCGGCCCCAGGACCGACCCTTGGGGCACTCCACTTGATACCGGCTGCCAACTAGACATGGAGCCATTGATCACTACCCTCTCAGTCTCAGAAGCATAGGTAAAAATCAGTCTATAAGATAATGGAAAATTTCATAAATTCATAGATTTTTTTTTTAAAGGCCAGAAGGGACCATTAATCTACACTGACTTCCTGCATTGCACAGGCCACCCAGAATTTCACCAAGTAATTTGTGAACCAAGTCAGTAACTTTCGGATGAGCTACAGCATCTGTTTTACAAAGATTCTAATCTTGAGTTAAAAAATTCAAGTGATAGAGAATCCACCATATCCACTGGTAAGGTATTTCAATGGGTAATTACCTGAACTGCTAAAAAAATTCCATCCGAATTTTTCTAGTTTCACTTCCAGACATTGGATGTTGTTATGCCTCAGTCTGCTAGCAGAAGGTTCTTTAATCTATTAGAAATCGTCTCTCCATGTAGGTTCTTATAGACTGCAAACAATCACCTCTTACCCTTCTCTATAGTAAGCTAGTTTTCATTTCAGTAAAAAAGAAACTAGTAGAAGCTAGTTGCACTAGTGAAAAACAGTTCAAGGGGAGGCAGGCAAACCTGCCGACTGGTCCTGAGGAAAGACAGGGATGTGTTCAGTTTTGTGTGTGATGCAGCATGCCAATGTGGGAGCCTAACATCTAAATAGAGGAAGAGATATGATGTGAACTATGCATTTGTTGGGTTTCTTGCCACTACACTGAATGGCAAAACCATTCTCAGACCATATACCATTTTAAAGGGTCTAATTTTCAGACACGCCCATTGACCTTAATGGAAGCTCTGGATGCTTGGCACTTCTGAAAATGAGGTCCTTAGGCATGCTTTACCCTTTCCTGGATGCATGTCTTATAACTCCCATTAGCACTGAGGGGATAGTGGATTGCATTTAGCAGTGTGGATAAGCGTCTCTATTCAATAATTAAAAAATTAGAAAAAAACATTCACATTAAGATGTGACAACTTGTCCATAATTCCCATTGCAGAGGGTGCTTTACAGGGATTTCTGAAAACATATATTGTAGAGTGTGGTCTATTTAAAAAATATTCAATGAAAACCTTCATTTAAACAACGATAACATGGGAGCACAAACTGACAAGCAGGAAGAAATTCCAAAGTGAGGTTAAAACAGTATTTCTAGTCCTGTCATGCCTCGAGCTCGATTTTTTCTAGACTTTGACTTTGTCCTCTCTGCCCAAAAAGTTATGATTTTTTTACTGCAGGATAACTAACACACATTATTTATCCTGTGGTAAAATCCTAGTGGAGGCAAGGCACTATAGTTTTTACTGCGAAATCACTAGGCAAGATCAACAAGACACCCTTACCTGGGGCCGACCTCGTCTAGCCTACCTCATGGTAAAAACTGCCGGCTCCGTGTCTCCACTAGGATTTTATAGTGCATTAGTTATCCCATGTTAAATTAACAAAAACAAACCTCTTTTGCAGTGAAGACACAGCCTTTGAGAGCAACTCTGTGGGATCGATGTGTGAACTTGCTGCCACCACTTCTCAGCTCTAGCCATTGGGCCTAATTATTGCAGAAGTCTGAAAGCAGCGTGTGGAATTATGGACTACACAGCATGTGTTCAATGCCAGCTGGGAACTGAGTAAGTCATAGAGGGAGTAATAGTTAGGAACGGGATTTCAGTCCTTGTCTTCTCTTGCTTCCGTCAATTAAACCTCTAACTTCAATATTGCCTAAAAATAGTTTTCTTGCACGTGGCCAGCTTTTGATGCAGCTATTCTGAGTTCTTAGATGAAATGTTGCAGTACCTGCTGGTAAATTCAGCTTTACATTTCCGAAGTCTCTGTTAAAATCTCTTTTGGAGAATAAAAGCTATGCACGTCTCATGACTGCTGAAAGGGAAAGATGTAAGGTATCTCTCCTCTCTCTCCTCCTTCCTACTTTTTTCTGGCTGCTTTGAAGGAGACAGCGTTCTTGCAACAATTCCTTTCCCCTCCCCACAGATGAAGAAAGTCATTCCTACACCAGTGGTCTAATTGTTCAATGTTCCCTACATTGCCTTGCATGCATCAGCTCTTCTAATCAACATTCCTCACTCTGCCTGAGATCCACATAGAGTAAAGGACCACCAGTCAGACCACTGGCCTGTACAACAGCCCCAGCTGCTCTAACTTACAGCAGCCTGTCCCATGCTTCCTATGGGCATTGGTATAGCCCAAAATCCCTGTGGGGCCATGAACTATGGGCCCACTCCCTCCTGCCCTCAACTTCTCTTCATGCTTAAGTTAAGTCTAAGGTTGTTTGGGTGCTCTAATGTGCATTCCCATACTGTAAAATGTTTCAATTTTTTTTAACTCAAACCTTAATTCTGAATATCGTCAGTAATGCATTGTTCCTTGAATTACTGATCTGTACATTCAGCCAGGAATTCCACACAACTAGAAGTTTCAAATCAACATCAGGTCCTCAATGTGGAAACTATGGAAGATACCTTTCAAGATCCAGCAGGTACAAGGGAAGGGAGAGATGTATAGGACACATGTGCAGACAGCAGCTCAGACAAACCTGTAAGAAAATCAAGTTTACCTGCAAAGAGTTCTCCAGTCACCCAAGACAGGTGATTTTTGTTAGAGTCAAAAGAATTAGAACTTTCTGCAAGGGACAAGCCGACAACAGGTTGGTGCATTGCCTTCCCAGAGCCAGGAAACAACATGTCACTCTAAGACTAGATAGGCTTCTGAAGTGTATAGGCATGGATCCAGTGGTGATGATATCAGCACTAATAACATTGTGTTGCTGGATATCTTAGAGTTTGTAGATGACTTCAGGCAACTCAGAAGCATGCTGAAGAAGACTATCCAAGCAATCTTCTCTGAGATTCTTGCTATCCCATGAGCAAAGGAAGACAGAAAGCAGAAGATTTTGGAAGTGAATCACTAGCTAGATAAGTGGTGTAGGGTGCAGGACTTTGGTTATGTGGAACATTGGTCCACCTTCTATGGGGAGAGGGAGCTGTATAGTTAGGTTGGCCTCCACCTCAGTAGAAGGGGAACTAATCTCCTTGGGGACAGGCTGGCTAGAGTAGTAAGGAAAGGGTTAAGCTCCTAGAAAAAGGGGAGGGTAAAAAGAGGGAAGATATGAACACTCAGCACAAAATCAAGATGTTGAGGACAAGGAATCAAGGAAGTATATAAAGTATATAAAGAGAAGAAATTCTTGAATTGCCTATACACTAATGTTCAGAGCCTGGGTAACAAACAAGAGGAATTTGAATTTATGGTCACAAATGAGCAATTCAATCTAGTTGGTATTACTGAAAGCTGGTGGGATGATTTGCACAACTGAAATGTTAAAATCAATGGTTATAACCTATTTAGGAAGAATTGAATGGGCAAAAGCAGTGAGGGAGTAGCATCCTATGTCCAAAATGGCATTACTTGTTTCTGAGACATGGATAACTAAGAAGATAGTGATCTTGAATGCTTATTGGACCAATGCCCTAACAGATAAAGCACAAGATGGAGTATTGGAGATAAAGCACAAGATGGAGTCCTGGTCTTCACTGGGGGGGTGGGATAAAGTCCAGACCAGTAGTGTGTGTGCAGTGTACCTATACACATAGACTGGAAGAAACTGAACGTTCTGCCAATTTTTTAAAAGGGCAAACAGAATGACCTGGATAATTATAAGCCTGCCAGCCTGACATCGATTCAGGCAAGATAATGGAACAGCTGATACAGGACTCAATTAATAATGAATTAAAGGAGGGTGATGTAATTAATGCAAATCAACATGGGTTTATGGAAAATAAATTATATCAAACTAACTTGTAATCTCATAGAAAAAAAGATATCAAGTTTGGTTGATAAAGGTAATAGTGTTGACATAAGTGTAGACTTCCCTAAGGCATGTGATTTGGAGCCACAGGACATTTTGGCTGAAAAATTAGAATGATATACAATTAACTGGCACATATTAAATGGATTAAAAACTGGCTAACTGATAGGTCTTAAAATGTAACTGTAAATTAGGAAGCATCATCAAGCAGGTCTATTTCCAGTTGGGTCCCATAGGAGTCTGTTCTTGGCCCTACACTATTTAGCACATTTATCAATGACCTGAAAGAAAACATAAAATCATCACTGATACAGTTTGCAGATGACACAAAAATTGCGGGAGTGGTAAACAATGAAGAGTACAGGTCACTGATTCAGAGTGATCTAGATCGCTTGGTAAACTGGGCTCAAGATAATTGTGTGTTTTAATACAGCTAAATTTAAATGTATACATCTGGAAATAACTAACATAGGCCATTCCTTCAGGATGGGGGACTATATCCAGGAAAGCAGCAATGCTGAAAAAGATTTTGGGGTATGTGTGTCAATAATCAGCTGAACATACAATTCCAATGTGATGCTGTGGCCAATAGAACTAATGCAATCATAGGATGCATAAACAAGAGAATCTCAAGTAGGAGTAGAGAGGCCATTTGACCTCTGTGTTTGGCACTGGTATGACTTCTGTTGGAATACTGTGTCCAGTTCTGGTGCGCATAATTCAAGAAGGATGTTGATTCATTGAAGAGGGTTCAGAGAAGAGCCATGAGAATGATTAAAGAATTAGAAAACATGCCTTATGGTTATAGAATCAAGGAGCTCAATCTATTTAGCTTAACAAGGGAAGGTTAAGGAGTGACTTGATTATGGTCTATAAATACCTACAAGGGGAAAAATATTTAATAATGGGCTCTTCAATCTAGCAAAAAAAAAAAGGTATAACATGATCTAATGGCTGGAACTTGAAGCTAGACAAGTTCAGACTGGAAATAAGGCATAATTATTTAACAGTGTGAGTAATTAATCACTGGAAAAATTTACCAAAGATTGTGGTGGATTCTCTATCACGGACAGTTTTTAAATCAAGATTGGATGTTTGCCTAAAAGATGCTCTAGGAATTATTTTGGGGAAATTCTATGGTCTGTGCTATACAGCAGGTCAGACTAGATATTCACAATGGTCCCTTTTGGCCTTAGAATCTAAATCTTAGTTCTGTCTTAGCATAGGTTTAGTACAGATATAATACAAAGAGGTTGGGATACGTTGCACATAGCAGTTGCTAAGGTAGGCATGGGAGGTGTTAACTACATATTAGAAGGGATAAACAAGGCAAGGAAACAAGTTCATGTAGGCAGAACAAACTAGGAAATTGACTGTCTTGGGTATCCATGGGTGACAAAACTGTTCCCCTCAAATATTTTTAAATTAGTTTCTGTTTGTGAATATACAGTAATCATAGAATCATAGGACTGGAAGGGACCTCGAGAGGTCATCTAGTCCAGATCCCTGCACTTGTGGCAGGACTAAGGTCTGGTCTATACTATGGAGTTAGGTCGAATTTAGCCGCATTAGGTCAATTTAAAAATGACTGCGTCCACACAAACAACTCTGTTCCATCGACCTAAAGGGCTCTTAAAATCGACTTCTGTACTCCTCCCTGATGAGGGGAGTAGCGCTAAAATCGACCTTGCTGGGTTGAATTTGGGGTAGTGTGGAACGCAAATTGACGGTATTGGCCTCCGGGAGCTATCCCAGAGTGCTCCATTGTGACCGCTCTGGATAGCACTTTGAACTCCAATGCACTAGCCAGGTACACAGGAAAAGCCCCGGGAACTTTTGAATTTCATTTCCTGTTTAGTCAGCGTGGCAAACTCAGCAGCACAGGTGACCATGCAGTCCCCCCAGAATCACAAACGAGCTACAGCATGGACCAAAAGGGAAACACTGGATCTGATTGCTGTATGGGGAGAAGCATCTGGGCAGGCTGAATTCTGATAAAAAAGAAGAAATGCAAATATATTTGCCAAAATTTCACAGGGCATGTTTGACAGAGGCTACAACAGGTACACACAGCAGTTCTGCATGAAAGTTAAGGAGCTCAGTCAAGCCTACCAAAAAACAAGGGAGGCAAACAGTCTCTCTGGGTCAGAGCCCTATACATGCTGCTTCTATGATCAGCTGTATGGCATTCTAGGGTGGGACCCTACCACTATCCCACCACTGTCTGTGGACACCTGAAAGGGGGGAGTCTCACGCAACAGGGAGGAGGATTTTGTGGATGTTGAGGAGGAGGAGAATGTGCAGCAGGCAAGAGGTGAATCCATTCTCCCTGGCAGTCAGGACCTTTTCATCACCCTGGAGCCAATACCCTCCCAAGGCGGGATCCCCGACCCTGAAACTGGAGAAGGCACCTATGGTGAGTGCACATTTGTAACTACAGTACAGGATTTAAAACCAATAATGTTTAATGTTTGATTTTCCCTGAAGAATTGGGATGCATTTGCAGTCAGTATAGCTACTGGAAAAGTCTATTCATGTCTCTGGGGATGGACATGCATCCCAAAAGGCTTACCATTGCTGCCTGGAAACCGAATTCTGTTGCCCAGCTGTGTGTGATGTGTCACCATACCAGCAGGCCCTCAATATAAAAGGCAAAATGCGAGCTTGTACCTAAAGCACATGTGCTGTCTGCTGTAAATTGCTTGATTCACTGTGAAAGAGTCTCCCTTTTCTTCTCAGAAATGTATCATCTTAAATGTTAATCTCCCTTTTTGTCTCCCCCCAGGTGCAAATGTTTCTACACTCCCCCTATCATCCCTGTCCCTGAGGTTATCGCAGATTAGAAGGAGAAAAAAAACACACTTGTGATGACATGTTTTCCGAGCTCATGCAATCCTCCCACACTGATAGGGCACAGCTTAATGCATGGAGGCATTCACTGGCAGAGGCCAGGAAAGAATTAAGTGAGCATGAAAAGCGGAGGCAGGACGTGATGCTGAGGCTAATGGGGGAGCAAATGGACATGATGAAGCGTCTGTTGGAGCTGCAGGGAAACCAACAAGAGCACAGACCCCCACTGCATCCACTGTATAACCATATGCCCTCCTCCCCAAGTTTCATATCTGCCTCACCCAGATGCCCAAGAACTGTAGGGGGAGGAGGAGGCTCTGGGCACCCAGCCACTCCACTCCAGAGGATGGCCCAAGCAACAGAAGGCTGTCATTCAAACAGTTTGATTTTTAGTGTGGCTACAATAAACAGTATGGCCTTGTCCTTCCCTCCTCCCCCACCTCACCTGAGCTACCTTGTCTGTTATCTCTCTTTTCTTTTTTAAATAATAAAGAAAGAATGCATGGTTTCAAAACAATAGTTACTTTATTTCCAAGGGGGGAGGAGGGTGGGCTTACAGGGAATTAAAATCAACAAAGGGGGCAGGTTTGCATCAAGGAGAAACACACACAACTGTCACACCGAAGCCTGGCCAGTTATGAAACTGGTTTTCAAAGCCTCTGTGATGTGCAGCATGCCTTGTTGTGCTCTTCTAATCACCCTGGTGTTTGGCTGCTCAAAATCGGACGTCAGGCGATTTGCCTCAACCTCTCACCCCGCCATAAACGTCTCCCCCTTACTCTCACAGATATTGTGGAGCACACAGCAAGCAGCAATAACAATGGGAATGTTGGTTGCGCTGAGGTCTGACCTAGTCGGCAAACAGTGCCAGCGAGCTTTTAAACGTCCAAAGGCACATTCTACCACCATTCTCCACTTGCTCAGCCTATAGTTGAACTGCTCCTTACTACTGTCCAGGCTGCCTGTGTAAGGCTTCATGAGCCATGGGAGCAAAGGGTAGGCTGGGTCCACAAGGATAACTATTCGCAAAAAGAAAAGGAGTACTTGTGGCACCTTAGAGACTAACCAATTTATTTGAGCATAAGGTTTCGTGAGCTACAGCTCACTTCATCGGATGCATAGTGTGGAAAATACAGAAGATGTTTGTTTTTATACACACAAATCATGAAAAAATGGGTGTTTATCACTACAAAAGGTTTTCTCTCCCCCCACCCCACTCTCCTGCTGGTTATAGCTTATGTAAAGTGATCACTCTCCTTACAATGTGTATGATAATCAAGGTGGGCCATTTCCAGCACAAATCCAGGTTTTCTCCCCCAAACCCCTCCCCAACACCACCCCCCAAAACAAACCCACTCTCCTGTTGGTAATAGCTTATCTAAAGTGATCACTCTCCTTACAATGTGTACGATAATCAAGTTGGGCCATTTCCAGCACAAATCCAGGGTTTAACAAGAACGTCTGGGGGGGGGGGGTATTAGGTTACCTTGCATAATCACTTAGCCACTCCCAGTCTCTATTCAAGCCTAAGTTAATTGTATCCAATTTGCAAAAGAATTCCAATTCAGCAGTCTCTCACTGGAGTCTGGATTTGAAGTTTTTCTGTTGTAATATCGCAACTTTCATGTCTGTAATCGTGTAACCAGAGAAATTGAAGTGTTCTCCGACTGGTTTATGAATGTTGTAATTCTTGACATCTGATTTGTGTCCATCTATTCTTTTACGTAGAGACTGTCCAGTTTGACCAATGTACATGGCAAAGGGGCATTGCTGGCACATGATGGCATATATCACATTGGTAGATGTGCAGGTGAACGAGCCTCTGATAGTGTGGCTGATGTTATTAGGCCCTGTGATGGTGTCCCCTGAATAGATATGTGGGCACAGTTGGCAACGGGGTTTGTTGCAAGGATAGGTTCCTGGGTTAGTGGTTCTGTTGTGTGGTATGTGGTTGCTGGTGAGTATTCGCTTCAGGTTGGATAACTATTGGCATTTCAACATCCCCAATGGTAATTTTCTGGTCTGGGAAGTAAGTCCCTTCTTGCAGCTGCTCGAACAGCCCGGAGTTCCTAAGTATGCGAGAGTCATGCACCTTTCCCGGCCATCCCACACTGATGTCAGTGAAACGTCCCTTGTGATCCACCAGTGCTTGCAACACCATTGAGAAGTACCCCTTGCGGTTCTCGTACTGGTTGGCAAGGTGGTCCGGTGCCAAGAATGGGATATGCATTCCATCCATTGCCCCGCCACAGTTAGGGAACCCCATTTAAGCAAAGCCATCCAGTATGACCTGCACATTTCCCAGATTCACTATCCTTGATAACAGACTGTCAATGATTGCATTGGCTACTTGGATCACAGCAGCCCCCACAGTAGACTTGCCCACTCCAAACTGATTCCCAACTGACCGGTAGCAGTCAGGCGTTGCAAGCTTCCACAGGGCTATCGCCACTTACTTCTCAACTGTCAGGGCAGCTCTCATCTAGGTATTCCTGCACTTCAGGGTGTGGGAAAGCAACTCACAGAGTTCCAGGAAAGTGGCCTTATGCAGCCACTGTGAATCAGCCCATACCTGCAACACTATGCGGTCCCACGAGTCTGTGCATGTTTGCCTAACCCAGAATCGGCATTCCACTGTATCAACCAGCCCCACTGCCGCCATGATGTCCCAATTGCCATAGCTCATGCTTTCAGGAACATCTGTGTCCATGTCCTCATCAAAATCCTCCTTGTGCTGGCGTCTCTTAGCCCGGTTCTGCATATACTCCAGGATAATGCGCGAGGTGTTTACAATGCTCACAACAGCAGCGGTGACAGTGAGCTGAGTGGGCTCCATGCTTGCCATGGTATGACGTCTGCACGGGTAACCCAGGAAAAAAGGCACAAAACAATTGTCTGCCGTTGCCGTCACGGAGAGAGGGGCGACTGATGACATGTACCCAAAACCACCCGTGACAATGTTTTTGCCCCATCAGGCATTGGGAGCTTAACCCAGAATTCCAATGGACAGCGGAGACTGCGAGAACTGTGGGATAGCCACCCACAGTGCACTGCTCTGTAAGTCGATACTAGCCACAGTAGTGAGGACGCACTCCACCGACTTAATGTGTTTAGTGGAGACATATGCAATCAACTGTATAAAATTAATTTCTAAAAATTGACTTCTATAAAATCAACCTAATTTCATAGTGTAGGCATACCCTAAGTATTATCTAGGTCATCCCTGACAGGTGTTTGTCCAACCTGCTCTTAAAAATCCCCAATGATGGAGATTCCACAATCCCCTTACATAATTTATTCCAGTGCTTAACCACCCTGACAGTTAGGAAATTTTTCCTAATGTCCAACCTAAACCTCCCTTGCTACAATTTAAGCCCATTGCTTCTTGTCCTATCCTCAGAGGTTAAGAAGAACAATTTTTCTCCCTCCTCCTTGTAACAACCTTTTACGTACTTGAAAACTGTTATCCTGTCTCCTCTCAGTCTTCTCTTTTCCAGACTAAAAAAAATGGGTGTGTTTTAATCTTCCCTCATAGGTCATGTTTTCTAAACCTTTAATAATTTTTGTTGCTCTTCTCTGGACTTTCTCCAATTTTTCCACATCTTTACTGAAATGTGGTACCCAGAACTGGACACAATACTCCAGTTGAGGCCTAATCAGCACAGAGTAGAGTGGAAGAATTACTTCTCATGTCTTGCTTACAACAGTCCTGCTAATACATCCCAGAACGATGTTTGCTTTTTTTGCAACAGTGTTACACTGTTGACTCCTGTTTATCTTGTGGTCCACTATGACCCCCAGATCCCTCTCTGCAGTACTCCTTCCTAGGCAGTCATTTCCCATTTTGTATGTGTGCAACTGATTGTTCCTCCCTAAGTGGAGTACTTTGCATTTGTCCTTATTGAATTTCATCCTATTTACTTCAGACCTTTTCTCCAGATCATTTTGAATTATAATTATAAAGTACTTGCAACCCCTCCCAGCTTGATATCATCCGCAAACTTTATAAGTGTACTGTATGCCATTATCTAAATCATTGATGAAGATACTGAACAGAACTGGACCCAGAACTGATCCCTCAAGGACCCCACTCATTATGCCCTTCCAGCATGACTGTGAACCACTGATAACTACTCTCTGGGAATGGTTTTTCAACCAGTTATGCACCCACCTTATAGTATCTCCATGTAGGTTTCAGTTTCTTAGTTTGTTTATGAGAAGGTCATGCAAGACAGTATCAAAAGCTTTACCAAAGTCAAGTTATACCATGTCTACTGCTTCCCCCATCCACAAGGCTTGTTACAATGTCAAAGAAAGCTATCAGGTTGGTTTGACAAGATTTGTTCTTGACAAATGCATGCTGATTGTTACTTATCACCTTATTACCTTCTAGATGTTTGCAAATTGATTTCTTAATTATTTGCTCCATTATCTTTCCAGGAATAGAAGTTAAGCTGACTGGTCTGTAATTCCCCAGATTGTCCCTATTTTCCTTTTTATAGATTGGCACTGTATTTGCCCTTTTCCAGTCTTCTGGAATCTCTCCTATCCTCCATGACTTTTCAAAGATAATCGCGAATGACTCAGATATCTCCTCAGTCAGCTCCTTGAGTATTCTAGGATGCATTTCATCAGGCCCTGGTGACTTGAAAACATCTTACTCTTCTATGTAATTTTTAACTTGTTCTTTCCCTATTTTAGCCTCTTATCCTACCTTATTTTCACTGGCATTCACTATGTTAGATGTCCAATCACCACCAACCTTCTTCGTGAAAACCGAAACAAAGTAGTCATTAAGCACCTCTGCCATTTCCACATTTTCTGTTATTGTTTATCCCCCCCCTCATTGAGTAACAAGCCTACCCTGTCCTTGGTCTTCCTTTTGCTTCGAATGTATTTGTAGAATGTTTTCTTGTTACCCTTTATGTCTCGAGCTAGTTTGATCTCGTTTTCTGCCTTGGTCTTTCTAGTTTTGTCCCTACATACTTGTGTTATTTGTTTATATTCATCCTTTGTAATTTGACCTAGTTTTCACTTTTTGTAGGACTCTTTTTTTATTTTTAGATCATTGAAGATCTCCTGGTTAAGCCAGGGTAGTCTCTTGCCATACTTCCTATCTTTCCTACACAGTGGGATAGTTTGCTCTTGTGACCTTAATAATGTCTTTTTGAAAAACTGCCAACTGTCGTCAATTGTTTTTCCCCTTAGCTTGCTTCCCATGGGATTTTACCTACTAACTCCCATAGCTTGCTAAAGTCTGCCTTCTTGAAATCCATTGTCTTTATTTTGCTGTTCTCCCTCCTACCATTCCTTAAAATCATGAATTCTATCATTTCATGATCACTTTCACCCAAGCTGCCTTCCACTTTCAAATTCTCAACCAGTTCCTCCCTATCTGTCAAAATCAAATCTAGAACAGCCTCTCCCCTAGTAGCTTTCTCCATCTTCTGAAATCAAAAATTGTCTCCAATACATTCCAAGAACTTGTTGGATAATCTGTGCCCTGCTGTGTTATATTCCCAACAGATGGCTGGGTAGTTGAAGTTCCCCATCAACACCAAGTCCTGTGCTTTGGATGATTTTGTTAGTAGTTTTAAAAAAGCCTCATCTGCCTCTTCTTTCTGATTAGGCAGTCTGTAGCAGACCCCTACCATGACATCATCCTTGTTTTTTATCCCTTTTATTCTTACCCGGAGACTTTCAACAAGTCTGTCTCCTATTTCCATCTCCACCTCAGTCCAAGTGTATAGATGTTTAATAAATAAGGCAGCACCTCCTCCCTTTTTTCCTTGCCTGTCCTTCTTGAGCAAGCTGTACCCTTCTATACCAATATTCCAGTCATGCATATTTAACCCTTCTGCCAGACCAAGTTGATAGCAGCAAGGGCTGGGTTCAGTACACAGGAGTTCCCTCTCATCAAAGCAAATGCAAAACTGGCTCGAGCCCCGACCCCGTGACCTGGGAAAATCCTACACACCCCCTGGGCGCCTCAAAGAGGCAATACTTCCCCTCTCGCAAGCACAGGGTCTCGGTGTAGCAGAGAATCTTTAATAACATGAGGTAAATGACATCAGCATTAAATTGGGGAAATACCACAACTAGTGTTCATTAACCAAACCATGAGCAAAGACCCACCCCAGCAAATTGGGCCACATCCTTTCCCTCGGGTTCTTGAGTCCCACAACCCAAACGTCTCTTGAGTCCAGCAATCCAAAAAATCACCCAAAGTCCAAAAAAGTCCAGCCCCAGAGTTAAAAAGTTCATCTGCAAAGTGTTACTCCCCAGTCTGGCTAAAAATGTGCCTGTGGGGGGGGGGAAAGAGGAAAGGGGCACCTTACGTGACCTGAAGCTGACTGCCCCACAGCTCCACAGGGCTCCGCTCCGCTGTGCCATCTCATGAACGGCTCTGCTCGGCTCGCCATCTCACAAACAGCTCTGCTCGGCTCCACTCGCCGTCTCACGAACGCTCCGCCAGCCTATCCACGAACAGCACCACTGCGCTCTAGATCTTCCGGCTCCCCACTACTTGACACAGTGCTCAGTGATTTTAGCTCTTTAGTGATTTCAGCTCATAGTAGTGGGAGCTTTAGTGCTGGTGCACCATAAGGCCAAAGTGAATTCAGCACAGCACCTGTAGCAAGACTCTTAATAGACCCCAAATTAGCTCTGACATTCCACAGTGGAGAGGGACAGAGGTGCAATTGGTGTTTCAGGCCCTTACAAAGGGGCCCAGACCACTAGGTACTAATGCCTGTCTCAAGCCTCTCTCAATTCACAGAGTTTTGGAACCCATGTCCCTTGCCTAGCGAGTGCTACTTAGTTGATGGTGAGTACCTCCATCATAACAAAAGGCCAAGTACAGTTCCACTGTCCTTGATTCCCATAATCAGGGAAATAACAATTTATTCTTCCTGACCCAATAACAGAGACACTGGGGATCCCACAGCAGCCAAAGTGACCATTTGGGCAGCTATGGCCTCATTCTAGGCGGAGTGGGTGTGCCTATGCAAATGAGATCACCCCCTGAAGTTCTTTTCCACAACTTGCCACACCTCACCACCAGATGTCAGGGTGGAGCTCATCCTGACTCTGCTTACACATATTATCCCACCAAGTCTCTGTGATGCCAACTATGTCATAGTTGTGTTTATTTACTACCATTTCAAGTTCTTCCTGCTTATTACCATACTTCTTGCATTAGTGTACAGACATCTGAGATACTGATTTGATTTCCCCCGCCCCCCAGTTCTGTTTCGTCTCTCCCTTATCCCTGCTATAACAGCCCATGCTCCCCGCAAATTCCAACCCTTCTCCCAGGCCTCCATGTTTTTCACTTACCTGTGGGGTTTGGTCACCTGTCCCCTTCAAACCTAGTTTAAAGCCCTCCTCAGTAGGTTAGCCAGTCAGTATCCAAATATGCTCTTCCCCTTCCTCGATAGGTGGACCCCATCTCTGCTTAGCAGTCCTTTTTCCTGGAACAGCCTCCTGTGGTCAAGGAAGCTGAAGCCCTCCTTGTGACACCATCTTCACAGACAGGCATTCCCCTCCAGGATATATCTGTCTCTGCCTGGGCCCCTACCCTTGACTGGAAGGATGAAAGAGAACACCACCTACGTTCCCAACTCCTTCACCCTTACTCACAGAGTCCTGTAGTCCCTTCTGATCTTCTGGGGGTCATATCTTGCAGTATCATTAGTGCCCACATGGATAAGTAGCATGGGGTAGTAGTTAGAGGGCTGGATGATCCTCAACAATCCCTCCATAATGTCTCAGATATGGGACCCTGGAAGGCAGCATACCTCCTGGGATTCCATGTCAGGGCAACAGATGGGTGCCTCGGTCACCTTCAGAAGAGAGTCCTCAATCACCCTTACCCTACATTTCCTCCTGGGAGAGATGGCTGCAATCCTCCCAGCCTTGAGGGTATATGGCTTCTTCTCCTCTACCTTTGGGGGTGATTCCTCCTTGCTCGTTGCCATGGCAGCATAACGGTTTTCTATCACCATGGTGGGTGAGTTGGGAGTAGGGGTGGAGCACTGCCTGCTGCCAGAAGTAACCAGCAGCCAGTGTCCTCCATGACACTTTTCATAAACCTCAAAACAAATGACCAGTTATGGCCCCAATCCTGCAAACACTTAAGCAAGTGAGCACCTGTGCTTAAGTGTTTGTAGACACAGGGTCTATATACACTATATAGAAGGATCACTTCATTTCACATACTGCCTTCCAAACCACCAAAATGCAGACACTTCTGGAGAGAGATAATTAGCTAGGCTGGTTAGTAACTAAAGAGACTACCGTTCCTTGGTTGACTTTAAGGATAAAGACATTATTTCAGTTTTAACAATACACTCCTTTTAATATATGTCAATGATTCAAAAAGATATTGGAATGATTCAAAAGATCCTGGCCTTACTGGAGTCAATGAAAATTTTCCCATTGACTTCAGTGGGGTCAGAATGTCACCCAGGGATACCCATTCATTAGAGTTTAGGCCTCTAATTCATTTCACATATAGTAGAGCAGATGGCAATGAATTTTAATCACGAGTAACTACAAGTGACTGAATAATACATTTTTCTATTTATAAATAATCATTTGTTGGAAAATTGCAAAAATTCACAGAAAACATTATTCACAATGAATTATTCAACCAGCACTACTGGTGACCCAACAGCAAACATCCCATATCCCATTATCAATTACTTGAGACATACCCTCTCCTTAAAATTCCATGAACATAAGTGTTCATTTAACACAAATTTAAATAAATATCAAGCGTAAATCCTTGTTAATCCTCTTTTTAAAAAAATCCTCTATATACATGGTTTTCAAATGGATCTCATGGATTTGGCTTGCAGAGACAGTATGCTACTGTCCAGGCTGCTGAAATTCATATCATCTGGATTACAGTAAACAGCTGGGAAGATATTGAAAAATGCAGGGCTTTCGAATAACCATTTAGTGTGTCAATTATATTTACCTTGTATGGCATTAGTTCACTAATATCACTACAACCAAGATAATCTAAAGTATGTGCTCAGATTGGAACTACTTGCAGTAGTTAAGCAGTGAGCCAGAAATTCAATTATCTAGGGTCAGTACAACTGTTCTGAGAAACCTAGCCAGTAAGGAACGTGAATGGATCACCAGAAGCCTTTCTGAAACCAAGCACTGATTGCTGTGCTCATAGTCAGAAAGGACCCAGAGCATGAGCCAAAGCTGGACAATTTTATAGTACTAAAAGAAATAGGAAGGCTCTTTTATATATGTATTTTTCATATAGAAAAAGCACAGGAAATATTCCTGCATTGTGACCAAGCCAGGAAATCTAATTTTTGTAGTTAAGTAACTGACAACGTATTCAAGCATATGTTTCACATACTCAAGTAATTATTAATAACACTAAGAACATATTCATTTAAATATATTTTTCCATTTTTAAACTATGCTTACTGGAAGGCTACATCTGTGACTAGTCTGGGAGTGACTATGCGGGGTGTGTTCAGCCTTTGAGAGTGCATAAGCTACACATTCCAAGGAGCCTGAGCACTGGTCTCAGTCACAGACACCTGCAGTAAATAAAATTGCTAGGCCTTCTCTCCGGCTACGCTTCTAGTAAACGCTAATTGCACCAGTTACCGCCTTGTTTGGACTAGGATGAAAGGTGTTAGTTAAACCCATGTGAAACACCATTGAGGGCCGAGTGTAGGCACAGTTTAACATCTTTAAACCCAAGTTAGTGGCTCAGGGTCAATTCTAGTGCAGGAGCTTTTTGGTACTTACTACAACTTTAGGTAGCACAGACCTGTTTCATCACTGTGTTGCTCCAGCTTCATACCAATCTAATATCCTGTTCTTAGTTACTGTGCCTATTGTGATGTTTTGGGGACCACCCAGACCGGTAAGGCATTCTGTCAGCACCAGCCCTGTAACCTTGAGGGCTTTTGTGCTGAGCAGCTACAGTTCAGATCCTGACACCAGAAGCCAGCCCACAAGCACAGTCTCACCCTGGCTCTCCCCAGCTTGGTTACTCTTTGCAGGATGACACCAACAGCCCGTCCAGTCCTCCATGAGTATCTTAATTACCAGACACTTGGACTGTTTCCCTCTGGTTTGTCACCCCTGAAAGCGTGAAACCAGCCCTTCCCCACCCCGTTATCACCTGTTATACGCATGCCACATGGTTTTCATACCAGAGACCAGCCTGGGATAAAAATAAAAAACAACTATTTAATAGAAAAGTCACAGATTCAGAGATGAAATAATAAGGGAAAGAAACATATACAAGTTACACAGAAAATAAACTTCAAGATGCAGTCTCAGAAGTTACACTTTCATACTAGATAAAAATCTCTTTTCTAGTAGGAGTTACCTATTGCCTTAAAACAGTTTCCCAGCATACCCCCTAGCTAAAGGAGGGACCCAGCATTCTGACAGCCTCCTGCCACGAGACTGTTCCCCAAGTTCTGAATGCTCTTCTATTCAAACCCCTTCCATTTTAAAAGGGTTTGCAGGGCCTCCAGCCCTCCCACCCCGCCCCACTTCAGTCAGTATAGATCAGGGGTGGGCAACCTATGGTACGCGTGCCAAAGGCAGCATACGAGCTGATTTTCAGTGGCACTCACGCTGCCCGGGTCCTGGCCACCTCTCCGGGGGGCTCTGCATTTTAATTTTAAATGAAGCTTTTTAAACGTTTTTAAAACCTTATTTACTTTACATACAACAATAGTTGATTTATATATTATAGACTTATAGAAAGAGACCTTCTAAAAATGTTAAAATGTATTACTGGCGTGCAAAAACCTTAAATTAGAGGGAATAAATGAAGACTCAGCACACCACTTCTGAAAGGTTGCCGACCCCTGCTATAGGTATTCAAAGTGGGGAAAACTCCCTCCTTTCTAGGCTATGGAGACACTACAGCTTACGTTGGTACAAGTTATGCCGCGCACGGGTGTGAATAAGCCACCCCCCTGGGTGACATAAGTTACCCCATCCTAAGCATTGGTGTGGATAGTCTAAGTCGGCAATAGAGCATCAGTGCAGCTCAGCCACCGTAAGCCCTGCAGTGTAGCCACAGCCTTTGTTTTCAAAGACTGGGGTCTTCTTTTCAGTTTCAAGCTGTTCCCATTTGCTTTGATGGTTTCTCACTGTTTTTTCCTGGGCTGGACAATGGCTGGGTGCTTGAAACCAGTCTCATCTGGTTGGAGAGGTAGCCCCATCCCTGCCTGATTGATTCGCTGCCCTGTTGTGAGGTGATGCTGAAGTTGCACCACAGTTACAATTGCCATTTTCTACATTTTTATGCACATACATTCATAACCATAAGCAGTTGTACATATATCAGAATATCTATTAAGTTCAGTGCATTACAAGATTTCATAAAATATCCTATTTCATATACCCTTACACCAGTGAAATGACAGTGTGCAATCAGTTGGTTTAACTGCTTATTGGGGGGGAGGAGGTGGTAAACCTCCCGTTCTCCCCTCGGGTGTCTAGACCCTGATTGTGAGACCTGTGTTTTGTAGTGATTAGATATTTTGATGGTTATAACATTTCTGGTTGTATTCAAAGGGTGAAATTCACCCCTGTACAGCGGGCTTTGCACCATTCAAGCCTAAAAGGATATAATGTAAAGTGAAACTAAGAAATATTTGATATACCCAAACCACTCTTAAAAAAAATCCTTCTTAACTACAGTATGTTGAAGAGATGGTGAAATCAATTCCATACCTTTCTCTGACAATAAAAGGTACAATACCTATTTCATTATGTATTGTAATTATCAGCCTGTTCCCATTGTGAGCAATGGGAGTTCTATGCAGAGAGCTTGCTGAAGTTTGCCATGTGTTTCTGAAAGCTCTTCATCAAACACATCTATGTCTCAATGCGAAACTGGGACTCTCGAATTTAGAATAAATAATCCACAGAAAATGTATACCCCTTTAAATGTCATGAAAAGGAACATATAAAAAATTGTCAGCGTAATAAAATTATCTCAGATTTTCATGATACTCTTAAACAAAACAAGCACTTGCCCAGAAAAGGGCAATTCCTTCCAGCACAATAATGTATTTACTCAGTCTATGTAAGTAACAAGAATAGAAATGCATTTCAGCAGAAACTGACATCTGGGAAGAGATGATTTTATAAATCTTGTAAGTGAGTTTAAGTCACAGCATGTCAGGGCTTGTTAAGCTAATGAGACCATACATTCCATTCGTACTTAACGTTACATCCTGTTACTGCCAGTTATTACTCAAGTAGCCTTATGCTCAGAATAACTTTTACAGCTACAATGACTCAGATATATCTGAAGATACCAAAGGAAGAAGACGCTATCTCTTGAAATGTGTCTTAAATACAACTATCTTAAACAATATGCAGTATATTTACAAAAAAAAATTTTAGACTAAATGCAGTTCTTTTAAATCAGCAACATTTTAGACAAAGGCTGACTACCTAATAATTCAGGAGATTTGACAAAAATGTGTCTGCTATTATTTAATGTCTCTCCTTTTTTGGTAAATGTTTGGTAATACTGAAAACAAATATTTACTTACAATAAACATTCAACCTGCCACTATTCTGGTGTAGTTTATGATCCCTCACATACTGATTAATAAAAGCACAATGAAACACATGTGTAATCCACCAGTCACCATTAGTTCCTTAATGCTGACCAAATGCCTACAAACATGGGAATTCTTCCACATGGATGAAAGGAAACTCTTATATATCTGTGTAAAAAAACATTTGGACTGCTGTATTAGTTGATTTTATGGTGGACTTCCATTTTTAAAGAATAATTCTCAGGGCAGTTAGCAACATTGTTAAAAATATAAATTTTTACTTTTTTAAATAAAAACCTAAAATTGTTTATCCTAGTAAAATTTTCCTCAATGGTCAATGACACAGTCTAACAATTCTTGGTTAGGTCTATATGAAGAACTAACTTATGCATATACATGACCTGCATCCAAACATCACTTACTGGCAGGTTACACTCTCACAGAACATACTGTGCTTTTTTCTTCTTTTTCATTATAGGCTTTACCTCAGCCTCTGGTGATGTTTTGATATTGTGGTGACAGGTGCCTTGGGAATGCCTTTCAAAGCAGAAACACCATTTTTTTTTTTTGGCAGTCCAATATCCAAACAGCAGAACTGCTTGTATTCATCGCTTTCTAAGAGCCACAGCTGATCTAGCAAAAGTTGATTCCAATTCAAGCCTACATGTCGTCATCTATATCCGCACCAGTTTCTGCACTCCAGGCAATCCTTAGTCTGTGTGTGATTTCATTTCTGTTTTTAGTAAATCTTTGTATAAAAGCCGTGTGGAACTACTTTAAGACCTTTATTTCCAAGTGGTCTAAAAAGGTCTGGCTCAACTAGTTGGTTTAGAGCATGAAAGACGTATAACAACATATCTCAGCTGGAACTCCTTTTTTTAAACTTTGGCCTAGTAATGTAACAATGATGGTCCCCTGTGAAGACCCATAGCACAATCATAGAACATAGATATATGTCCTTGATAATACCTAAACCTCTGTAAGCAGGGTAAGACTGAGAACTTTCTACCCAAAAAATTAAGTAATATGGCCTCTGTCTTGGTTATGGTGTTTGAAGGGTCCTTCCGCAGAATTCAGTGTAGTGAAGGGATAGTTAGCCTTTTTTTTGTTCTGTTGCCTGTAGGAGACTCTCTCAGTCATATGATCACTGCCTTTTAGTTGTGTGTTTTGTTTTTTTAATTGAGAAAGGTTAAAAGTGAACTCCCTGTACAACAAAGTATGTAAAAGCAAAAGGGATGGGTGTAGCGCTTAGGAAAAACGGGGAGCATGGAGGAGGAGCAGAGAAATATCAAGAAGGGCTGTAGGCACAAACCATAGAAGAGCTCTGGGGATCATCAACTAGTCCTAAGCGAATCTATTCTGTTAAACAATTTCTAGGGGAGAAGGTTAAGTGGTAATACTTGTCTTTTTATTTTCTTGGGTACTCAAAGAACTTCCTATATCATTATCCACCATTAACTACAGTTCAAAAATATTTTAGTGGGGATTTTTAATGGGTTTTTCTTTTATAGAAATCTTAGAAATGCTACACCGTACATATTATACAAGCACCTAAGCAATGCAAGTGGCATTACATGTTTAAATATAAGAAAACTTTTACGCTTTTGGAACCATCTAAGCCACATGACCTTGCATCTAGCCTTTTTTTGGAAAGAAGGATGAACTGGCTTGGCTTTGCCAGTCTGCTAGCTGCATTTAAAAGAAAGTCAAGAAAAGGAAGGAGTCCGAATAGACACCATGAAAACTTAAGAAGATAAGAAAAGTTGAAGTTCTGAAAAGAACCCTTTCACTGAGTGTGCTAATAAAGACGGTCCATCTCTTCATTACCATGCTACTCATCCACCTCTGTTACACTGCACAAAAGGGAAAAAAGCGGTCTTTATAGTTGTACATGATTATATTTTCCTTTTGTATTGAGTTCAAAGTCTTTTTTAAAAAGCAAGAGTAGATTGCTCACAATGTAATGGGCCATTCCCAGGAAACGATAAAATGGCCTTAATGTTTTATATTAATACAATAGATTATGTATAAAACAGTTTTTAAAAAGTTAATGCATATTAGCTTAGAACAGCCATATTTTAATACTGTGCGACTGAAAGTTCCAGTAGAGCAGATGAATGGAGCTACAGAAGAAAAAAAATGCAATGACAAAGGGATAAAGGTTTAACTAAAAGGACTTGAATCTATATTTCAGGTACCTCTTTACCTTCCATCAGGAAATGAGTTATTAGGAGTAATGAAATCAGGGATAGAAAATACAAAAACTTTTTAGATCCTTCTGTGCAAGGCGGTGACACTGGCCTTTACTTCTTCACTTTGTAATGATTCCTTTGAGATGTGGCTCTGAAAGAGCTGTGAAACATCTTCCTGTTATTTCTTTTTCATCTTTCCAAACACTGGCCAGTAATAACCCCTTTCCTATTCTTTCCTTGCTTTTTTTGAAACACATATTGACTGTAATGACTATAAATTATTCAGTCAATGTGTCGGATTTATAAAAGTGTTAGAGCTCCTCTCTGCTGCTAGTAGGTGCCTATGAGAATGTTTCATGTGTGGGAGTAAGGACACATGGATTCATTTTAACTATACCTTTTCTCTCTCCAGCTCACTGCAACGCGAAAGACATTTAAATATTGAAAATGTTATTCGTTAACTAGGTTTTGGTCATCTTAGTGCTTCACTTCATAACTGATGGATTGCTCCCTCTTTCACCAAAACCAACAAGGAGCAGACTCAATCCTGGTATCTTTCCATAACTTTCTAGTGCCTCTCTGCATAACTTCTCTCCTCTTGTGACAACCTCTCATTAGGTAGAGTTCCATATCCAGAACTTTTTTATTCCAAGTATGGAATCTTTAATGAGTTTTATTATAATATGAATATTTAACTGAATAACTAGAGCATAGTTATGATCATTACTAGCCAAACCATTCTGACTGATCTAAAAGTTGATCTGAATCCATAAATAATAGGTTTGCAGGATGGGTTGTAACAAACAGATATACTTCAAAATGCAGGAAACCAAAAACAGGTAAACATTGCTATGTGTACAACTACAATGCTTCTTACCTGGGAATGAAAATGAATACCACAAAAAAGCTACAGTAACCTAGTGAGGAGGGCTTTAAACTAGGTTCACCGGGGGGAAGGAGACCAAAGCCCTGAGGTAAGTGGGGAAGTGGGATACCGGGAGGAAGCACGAGCAGCAAAGCACAAGAGGGGAGGGCTCCTGCCTCATACTGAGAAAGCGGAACGATCAGCGAGTTATCTTAAGTGCCTATATACAAATGCAAGAAGTCTGGGAAACAAGCAGGGACAACTGGAAGTCCTGGCACAGTCAAGGAATTATGATGTGATTGGAATAACAGAGACTTGGTGGGATAACTCACATCACTGGAGTACTGTCATGGATGGATATAAACTGTTCAGGAAGGACAGGCAGGGAAGAAAAGGTGGGGGAGTTGCATTGTATGTAAGAGAGCAGTATGACTGCTCAGAGCTCCTGTATGAAACTGCAGAAAAACCTAAGAGTCTCTGTATTAAGTTTAGAAGTGTGAGAAACAAGGGTGATGTCGTGGTGGGAGTCTGCTATAGACCACCAGACCAGGGGGATGAGATGGACGAGGCTTTCTTCTGGCAACTAACAGAAGTTACTAGATTGCAGGCCCTGGTTCTCATGGGAGACTTCAATCACCCTGATATCTGCTGGGAGAGCAATACAGCGGTGCACAGACAGTCCAAGAAGTTTTTGCAAAGTGTAGGGGACAATTTCCTGGTGCAAGTGCTGGAGGAACCAAGTAGGGGCAGAGCTCTTCTTGACCTGCTGCTCACAAACCGGGAAAAATTAGTAAAGGAAGCGAAAGTGGAGGGGAACCTGGGAGGCAATGACCATGAGATGGTCGAGTTCAGGATCCTGACACAGGGAAGAAAGGAGAGCAGCAGAATACGGACCCTGGACTTCAAAAAAACACACTTTGACTCCCTCAGGGAACTGATGGGCAGGATCCCCTGGGAGAATAACATGAGGGGGAAAGGAGTCCAGGAGAGCTGGCTGTATTTTAAAGAATCCTTATTGAGGTTACAGGAACAAACCATCCTGATGTGTAGAAAGAATAGTGAACATGGCAGGCAACCAGCTTGGCTTAACAGTGAAATCCTTGCTGATCTTAAACACAAAAAAGAAGCTACAAGAAGTGGAAGATTGGACAAATGACCAGGGAAGAGTATAAAAATATTGCTCGGGCATGCAGGAGTGAAATCAGGATGGCCAAATCACACTTGGAGTTGCAGCTAGCAAGAGATGTTAAGAGTAACAAGAAGGGTTTCTTCAGGTATGTTAGCAACAAGAAGAAAGTCAAGGAAAGTGTGGGCCCCTTCCTGAATGAGGGAGGCAACCTAGTGACAAAGGATATGGAAAAAGCTAATGTACTCAATGCTTTTTTTGCCTCTGTCTTCACAAACAAGGTCAGCTCCCAGACTACTGCGCTGAGCAGCACAACATGGGGAGCCCTCTGTGGAGAAAGAAGTGGTTCAGGACTATTTAGGAAAGCTGGATGAGCACAAGTCCATGGGTCCGGATGTGCTGCATCTGAGAGTGCTAAAGGAGTTGGTGGATGTGATTGCAGAGCCATTGGCCATTATCTTTGAAAATACTGTGTTCAGTTTTGGGCCCCACACTACAAGAAGGATGTAAAAAAATTGGAAAGCATCCAGCAGAGGGCAACAAAAATGATTAGAGGACTGGAACACATGACTTATGAGGAGAGGCTGAGGGAACTGGGATTGTTTAGTCTGCGGAAGAGAAGAATGAGGGGGGATTTGATAGCTGCTTTCAACTATCTGAAAGGGAGTTCCAAAGAGGATGGATCTAAACTGTTCTCAGTGGTAGCAGATCACAGAACAAGGAGTAATGGTCTCAAGCTGCAGTGAGGGAGATTTAGGTTGGATATTAGGAAAAACTTTTTCACTAGGAGGGTGGTGAAGTACTGGAATGAGTTACCTAGGGCGGTGGTGGAATCTCCTTCCTTAGAGGTTTTTAAGGTCAGGCTTGACAAAGCCCTGGCTGGGATGATTTACTTGGGGATTGGTCCTGCTTTGAGCAGGGGGTTGGACTAGATGATCTCCTGAGGTCCCTTCCAACCCTGATATTCTGTGAGTCTATGATTCTAATTCCAACATGTAGCAACCCATCTTCTGTCTGGAAAATCAAGATGATATGTTCTCTTCATATTCCACATACTCCTAATTCAATACTTGAGCAACATCAAGGTCTTGTTCTTAATCTGCAAAGCACTAGGACTGGACTACCACAAGGGTGGCCTCTCTGTGTACAATATCTATTGCAGAATTCTTTGATCCACAGCAAGGCTATGACTGATGGAGCCTTGGATGAAACATCTGAGTGTTGGGGAAAGAATTATCAGTAAAAGATTCCTGGTTGTTCCTGGAACTTCCTGCTTCCAAAGATTAGCGTAAATCAAGTCTCGCTCTTTAAAGACAGAGCAGGACATGCTTCTCTATACAGGCCTTCCACTAATAACAGAGGTTTCAGAAATTTAAAACAAATACACATCTGTTGAGTCCTTCCTTTCTTCCAAAGGAGCCAGAAAAATGCAAACTAAACCAGAAAGGAGAAATGTATGCAGTCTGTTATCAAACAGCAACTGACTCAATCTCTTTTGTTGCCTAATTTCTGGCTGATGGGTCATTAGAATTATCTAGATTGATAATACATAAAATTTGTTACCAATTACACCTGCCTAGCAGTTCCTTATAAAAATATCTCTCAGATACACACCTCTTTGTCATGTAGGAAGTTATAGCATTTTTTATGGTATTGATGACCCTGAGCACCCTGTGCAAACACAACCACAGTGTTAGACACAAAGGGCATCATTAGATGCTTCAGGAAGTCAGGCAGGGAAGACCATCACCATTCTAACGACAGTAGCTCTGTAATTGAGCCTTCTCCTTGCTTTGCCCATAGACTGGGACTTTAATCCTTTATTGGTACAGAAAGCCCACCACTATACTGTCTGTCTTTCTCATTATAGTTATTTGGTGCACTTCATATAAGTGGTTTTGGAAGATTTCTAGGCCTCTGCTATGTCAGTTGTTCTCAGGTGAAATTTGATTTTGGGCAGGATGTAAGGTCAAATTTTAAAGATTATTATTTGTATTGCAATAGTTCCTAGTGACCTCAGTCAGGAACTCGGGACCTATTCTGCTAGGCACAGTACACACATATAATAGAAAGACAGCCATAGACCAAAAGACTTTACAGTGTAACATCTGTAGATCTCTAAGGCAGAGCTGGGTGAATACTGGTAAAAATTATTTATCAACATATTAGCAAATTCCAAGCAGCAATAAGACCTGACATTTCCCCCCACTTTTCTGTGTACATTCATGAATCCAGGTTTTGTTCACACAAGTGTTATGTTGGGGGAGGGAGTCTTTCATTTATGCAAATGCAGGTATTTGTGTGCAAATGAGCATATTCACATGCAAATGAGTGCATTTACACGAAAAGAACTTGCCCACCTGCCACATAAACACTGGATTTTTGTGTTTGAGAGCAAGGGTTTTCAACGGGAGGGAGTGAATGGGCGAATGAGAAAGTCAATGATTTATAAACAACTGAATGGTCAGTCAGCCACAGTGACCAGGAAGAGAGGAGAAAGGGCATAAGGGAAAAGTAGAGAGAACCCTTAGGGAGGTATAAAGTAAAAGTCCATAGAACTACTTTGTCCTGATGGAAAAATCAGATGAGGAGGTTGGGGGGATAAAAAGGCTACCATTTCCCTTATTCTCCAAGCTGAAGTAATGGCAAACAGGAATAAGGTATTAAAAAGGAGTAATTTAAGTGAAATCTGCGACTGCTAGCAGCAGATATCTCCAATGGCTGGGGATGGGACACTAGATGGGGAGGGCTCTGAATTTTTACAGAGAATTCTTTCCCAGGTATCTGCCTGATGAGTCTTGCCCACATGCTCAGGGTCTAACTGATCACCATATCTGGGGTCCAGAAAGAATTTTTCCCCAGGTCAGATTGACAGAGACCCTGGGGGGAGGAGGGGTTAGCCTTCCTCTGCAGCATGGGGCACGAATCACATGCAGGTTTAAACCAGTGTAAATGGTGGATTCTCTGTAACTAGAAGTTTTTTTAAATTATTATTTGAGGACTTCAGTAACTGAGCTGGAGGTTAGGGGTCTATTACAGGAGTGGGTGGGTGAGATTCTGTAGCTTGCAATATGCAGGAGATCAGACTCGATGATCATGATGGTCCTTCTGGCCTTAAAGTCTATGAGTCTAAGGCTTAGGGACTCCGTGATTTCTTTATGCACCATCTCTCATCTAACAGATAAACTTAACTAAATGGTTAAATCCTGTCTGAATTCATAGAGATCTTAGAGCTGAGACCTGAACCAGTATATTGGAGACAAGTCCCTTTTCTAACCCCTCCCAGAGGAACTCTTGAAACACAGAAACTCAGACACACCCTCCCTTCCTTACAGAAATAACCAAATTTGGCCCACAAACAACCACAGGTGCCTGAAGTGCGAGTCTTTCTCAACTCTGGGAGATTTCCTTTGCCCATTACGTCCTATGGTAGCTTTAGTGTTCTTAGCTGTCCCTTCACACTAGCCAGGTGATTTAAGGATAAAGTTTATGTGTATAGGTGGAGTGAGAGTGTCGAATCTTTGGCATCTGGTTTATGTTCGTATACCGCACCTCCTCAGAAGCAGCAGAACCAACTAGCTTAGTCCTTATTTATTTCTCATTAGACCTCTGTATAGCTGAGGAATTACAGGCAATAAAAACCCCCTGATCTGTGCCAAGAATGAGAAAATGCATCCACAAGTGCCACTTCGGACTGGTGCATCTGACTACTGAGGTACATGGACAGCAGGTGGTTGTCCACTAAAGCAAATAGATTTGTGTATAACTGGGGTTCCTTGGGGGCTTGGACTGGATACAGCTGCAGTCTGATAAAATACAGTTTCTCTGTTCGGTGGCTGTCTTATACGGCATGTCTTTGAGGGATATTTCTACTCCTAACAGTGGCAAAAGAGCTTTGGACCAATTCAGACCCCAGTAGAGGTTGGGTTTTTTTAAGTGTATAAAAGGTGATTACCATTGATATTTTACCACGTATTCTGCTTGAAAACCTCTACAGAGCTCTTCTCACTGCTCTAATTCCTAACAAGCTGCTGTGTTGCTTTAACTCAGGGTGTGACCACCTGCTCCAGGCTCTTATGTGCACTCAGCCATGAAGACTAGCAGCTGGACCTACAGCCGGCCACACCGGGTATGGCACAGTTACCAGTTGCTTGATATTCCCTCACGTGCAGCATCCTGCTAAAGAAAAAAACCACAGACACCACATCTAGAGCTTCACTCAGAGCAGCATCTCCTGGCTATACTATTAATGCCAGATGGGTTGCAGCATCTCTCATGGCATATCTGAGCAGGGGGTGCATCTCTCAGAGCTGTTTGACTTGCTCCAGGTCCCATGGGAAGCACATGGCAGAGCTGGGAACTGAACCACGCACTACCTTAACCACAGACCCATCCTTTCTCCCATAGCACCTTTAGCCCAAATTCAGTAAGCCCAAATTAAAGTCTCCCTCCTTACTCCTTACCTTCTTTGATGACCAGTCAAGATGTCTATCCTTACCCATGCTATACTCTCCTAAACCTCATCCCTGATGGCTCTGTGCCTCTGCCTCACCATCCCCCTCCCAGAAGTCCTTTGCAGTTCTGTGCCTCTTCTTACTTAGCCCATGGATTCTCTGCCCATTTACACTGGTGCTTAGTAAAAGAGGCTGCTGGACTCTCTATGACTTTGAGTGATTGGGTGCCTTCCCTTCTGGGGCCTGCTACGAGAGTTAGGGGTGGCAGCACACAGATGATTTTTTGCGTGGATGGGGCTGCTTCTTGTAATGAGGGTAAATTTGGCAGCTCTCTCTAACTCCTGTGATCCTAGGACATATAAATAAGGGATTAATGAGTAGAAAGGTGATCTACATCTGCATATGGAAGTGGTGAGACCAATACTGGAATATTGCATCCAGTTCTGGTGCCCACATTTGAATGAGGATTTTGAAAAATAGGAGCTGTTGTGGAAAGGCCTTGACTTGAACAATGCTTCAAGGGCTAGAAAAAATGTCTTGTCGTATGAAAGAGACTTAAAGAGCTCGAGGTCTTTAGCTTATCAAAAAGAAAATGGAGAGATGACTTGATTACAGTGCATAAGCACCTTCAAAGGGAGAAAGGTTCCACTGGCTACTAAAGACCTCTTTAATCTAGCAGGGAAAGGCATGACAAACAATAGCAGCAAGCTGAAATAAAGGCACCTAATAAAGAAATAAGGCACCTTTTTAAAAAAAAAAAAGACAAAACACAGTGGAAGTAATTAACCACTGGAACAAATGACATGGGGAAGTGGTGGATTCTCCATCTTTTGAAGTCTTTGAATCGAGACTGGATGACTTTCTGGAAGATATGCTCAGTGAAACATCAGTTTTTGGGCTCAGTATAGGAGTAACTACATGAAATTCTATGGTCTGTGATATACAGGAAGTCAGACTGGATGATTTAATGGCCCCTTCTAGCCTTAAAGTCTATTAATCAGCTCAAGGAAGAGGGGAGATATTGGGCCAACTTGTTCATGGCTTTGAACCCATCTTTGAAATTTTCATGATTTAAAAAAATATATATTTCACCAGCTATAACAATGAGGCAAGCTACACAGGGGCTGAGAGCTCACTGAAACACTGCATTAAATTTAGGGTGACCAGACAGCAAGTGTGAAAAATCGGGACGGGGGGGGGGGGGGTAATAGGAGCCGATATATGAAAAAGACCCAAAATCGGGACTGTCCCTATAAAATCGGGACGTCTGGTCATCTAATTAAATTTCAGTGGAAGCTGAAGTCACCCCCCAGGTTCAAACGGAGTGTCTCCAGGAGAGAATTAAGGAGTTAATGAAGGAAGATGTGCTGAAGTACTGGTGGGAGATCTGAATACCTCAGATGGGGAATGAAATACCAGACTGAAAAAAAAAAGTTTTTTAAAAAGACAGAACCTTCATTGTTCACCCATTTGTAGATCCAAACTTGAAAACTGGCCAGAACCAGAAGTAGCAAGATACTGCCAAAAATACTTTTTTCGGAGTTTTTCTAGCTGTGACCTGAAGTGTACATGCTAGATAGCACTTGAGAAAACCTGTTCATTTGTGAGTGCCAGCCACATTTTGTAAACTGGAAGAAAGATCTTAATTGGGGTTTAACTGACCAACATCTAAATTCTGAACCTTATGAGATTACTCTGTCACTAAATATCTTTAAAAACAAAAGTATATGTGCATTTCTACCTTAAAATTTGTTAATACACAGAAAGAGACTTTTAAAATTGTAATCCATTTAAGGTAGATGCTGTCCCTTACTGTAGCTGGCCAGAAATTCCACATCTATAAAGCACAAGTGTTAAACTCCTTTGCTAGCACAGTTCCAAATTGCTTCTTCAGGACAAGATAGCAACACAGTGGACTTACCGTGTAAGCATATTCCGTTACATTGGGAGACATGATATTTCTGGATTTTCTCACATTGTACCGTCAATCCAAGCACTGTTTCAAATTATACTGTAGGGGTCAGCAACAGCTGTGCAGTCACAAGAATAGCTGCTTGCATTTGCAGTGAATGACATGAAAATAAACAGTAAACAATCCAAAAAGATACTAGAGAGCTGAGCCAGATAATAAACCCTTTGCAAGAATCTTGGCCAGCTGCCTAAGAATTTTTAAAATATTCCTAGTAAGAACACATGTGGTTACATTTATATACCAGCTGTAATCTGTGTGATGTATTTAGTGCAAGAAAAGTAAGGCCAAGATTACAATAACCTATATAATGGAAGCCTGAATTGAAACAACAGAGTCTACATCAGCAGTCCCCAAAGTTTTGAGGGTTGCACCCCCCCGTTGCCCCTGTCCACAAACCCCCTCCACCCACCCCATGAAGCCGGGGCTGGGAGTGGGGCTGCGGCTCTGGGGCAGAGGGGGGTGGGTGGGTACAGACAGGGGTAAGTGGGCCGAGGCTGGGGCCGCAGCTGGGGGTGGGTCTGGGGCCAGGAACAGAGCTGGGGCCAGGGGCCAAGGCTGGGGGCAGGGGTGGGAGTAGAGCCACAGCCTGGCTGCGGTGTGGACTGACAGTCAAGCCCATGGCTAGGGGCAGGTCCACTCCCGGCCTCACCCCCAGCCTCAGCCCTGGGCTAGGAATGGAGCTGTGGTCAGCGGCTGAGGCTGGGGCTGGCGTAGAACAGAAGTGGAGCCGTGCCAAGGCTGAAAATGGGGCCAGGCGTGGGGCAGGGGATGCAGGTCGGGGCTGGGGACGCAGCTGGGGGCAGGACTGGAGCAGAGCTGAGGGCAGGAGGCGCTTCCTCCCTGCCTCCCATGGAGGCTAGCCCGGGCCCCACTGGGCCCCCCTGGACATTCTTCCATGCCCCCGCAGGAGGGCATTCCCCATAGTTTGGGAATCTTTGGTCTACATCATATGAGAACTGCACAAAGAAGATCTAGTGCAAATGGAAACTAGAGATGATGGTGTCATTAGCAAGATACACAAGAGTAAAATGATCAGAATGACTCCACATTTTATTATTTGTTAACGGAGTTGGGCAGAAAATGATTTTCACAAATATTTGTGTTCAAATTTTTTCCTGTCTTGAATCGAGACAAATAGTCAAAATCTTAAAATTATTAATTGAGAAACGTTATTAATTATTATTAACTTTGGGTCCATGAAACATTTAGTTTGGACTTTGACCTTTCCCATCTAATTAGCTTACATTTCAAAACAAAAAGTTGTTTTGAACAATTTTGAAATTCTTTTCTCAATGTTTTTTTGATTTGGGAAATTCATCAAGCCCCATCCTGTTTCACAAACTGTTTCAGTTTCAATTAATCAGCATTTTTCAATGAAAAAATAATGTTTGTTAAGATCAAACAATTTGCTTGGCATTTTACAAGACACAAGAACAAAGACCATCCCTGCCTCAAATCCTCTACACAGAAAAGACATGATGCTCTTGGGAAGCCCAGAGACAATGGCTAGCTGGTAGATACTGTGGAAAAGTTGAGTTTCTACTATCATTTATATGTCACTATCACCACACTAATAGGCACTGTCCACGTGTATGGAAAGATGTAGGCCCTGCGTAAAAGGGCTTACAAAGTGCGAGAAATTGTTATGAGGGGTGGTGAATTGGAATGGGGTGGTTCAGAAATATACCAGTTTTCTTCTCAAAAACTGTATAACAGACCAAGAATTTTCACACTCTTTCTTTTGTCTCGTTGTTAGTATGTGTGTCTGTATATACATATGTATTTCAGTTTTTTATTATTGCTCAGAATGGTTAAGATATGTTCTTATGCTATGTTCCTAAGTACGGCCATACTAGGCCAGACCAATGGTCCATCTAGCCCAGTATCCAGTCTTCCAACAGTGGCTATGCTAGATTCTTCAAAGGAGTAAATAGAACAGGGCAATTATCAAGTGAGCCATCCTGTCATCCAGGCCAAGCATCTGGCAATCAGAGGCTTAGGGACATCCAGTGCATTGTGTTGCATCCCTGACCATCTTGGCTAATAGCCATCAATGGACCTATTTTCCATGAACTTACCTAATTCTTTTTTGAACCCAGTTATACTTTTGGCCTTCACAACATCCTTTGGCAAAGAGTTCCACAGGTTGACTGTGTGTTGTGTGAAGAAGCACTTCCTTTTGTTTGTTTTAAACGGGCTGCCTATTAATTTCATTGGCAGAACCCCTAGTTCTTGTGTTATGTGAAGGAGTAATTAACACTTCCTTATTCACTTTCCCCACACCATTCATTATTTTATAGACCTCTATCATATCCACCCTAAGCAGTCTCTTTTCCAAGCTAAACAGTCCCAGTCTTTTTAACCTCTTGTCATATGGACGCTGTTCTATACCCCTAGTGATTTTTGTTGCCTTTCTGTACCTTTTGTAATTCTAATATAGCTTTTTAGAGATAGGATGACCAGAGCTGCATGCAGTATTCAAGGTGTGGGTATACCATGGCTTTATACAGTGGCATTGTGCTATTAATGAGTTAATAGTTCTGCCATTTCATATTTGAGTGCCTGGGAAAATATCATCTGGTCCTGGTGACTTCTTATTGTTTAATTTATCTCCAAACCTCCTCTGACATCTCAATCTGGGAGAGTTCCTCAGATTTGTCACCTAAAAAAATGGCTGGGGTGTAGGAATCTTCCTCATATCCTTTGCACTGAAGACCAGTGCAAAGAATTCATTTAGCTTCTCCATAATGGTCCTGTCTTCCTTGAGTGCTCCTTTAGCACCTTGATCATTCAGCGACCCCACGGATTGTTTGGCAATCTTCCTGCTTCTGATGTACTTAAAAAAAATTGCAGTTTGAGTTTCTTGCTAATTGCTCTTCAAATTCTTTTTGGCCTTCCTAATTGTATTTTTACACTTGACTTGACAGAGTTTATGCGCCTTTCTATTTTCCTCAATAGGATTTGATTTCCAATTTTTAAGGATGCCTTTTTGCTGCTTACTGCCTCTTTTACTCTGTTGTTTAGCCATGGTGGCCTTTTTTTTAATTTGGGGTAAACATTTCATTTGAGTCTTTATTACAGTGTTTTTTAAAAGTTTCCATGCAGCTTTCATGCATTTCTTTCTTCTGACTATTCCTTTTAATTGTCATTTAACTAGCTTCCTCATTTTTCTGTAGTTCCCCTTTCTGAATTTAAATGTGGTGGGCTACTTTAGTGTTTCTCTCCCTCCCTCCGCGCATGCATACGGGTGTTAAATTTAATTTTATTGCAGTCGCTATTACTGAGCAGTTCAGCTATATTCGCCTCTTGGACCAGATCCTGTTCTCCACTTAGAACTAAATCAAGAATTGCCTCTCTCCTTGTGGGTTCCAGAACTAGCTGCTACAAGAAGCAGTCATTCAAGGTGACTAGAAACTTTCTCTTTGAATCCCATCCTGAGGTGACATGTACCAGTCAATATGAGGATAGTTGAAACCCCCCATTATTATTGAATTTTCTATTTTTATAGCCTCTCTAATCTCCCTGAGCATTTCACAGTCACCATCACCATCCTGCTCAGGTGGTTGGAAATATATTCCTACTGCTATGCTCTTATTATTCAAGCATGAAATTTCTATCCATAGAGATTCTATGGTACAGTTTGATTCATGGGCAGTATGTAATGGAGGCTGGGGGGGGGCAGTGGCAGATTTGGGGGCCATGGGCAGAATGGGTGAGGGGCTCCAGGCTTGAAGCTCTGACCAGAGCCGAGAGCTTCACCACGGTCCGAGCCATGCTGAGAGCTCGACCTTGTCTGGGGCCAGGCTCTCATCCCCCCTGCCCTGGGCCACAGGTGGGAGCTGAGAGCAGCAAGCAGGGGTGTGGCATCGGCCAAAAGAGGCAGGGTGGGAGCTAGCCTCCCCAAGGGGAAGCTTCACCTGCCACCCATGGTTTGATTCATTTAAGACTTTTACTATATTTGACTCTGTGGTTTCTTCTACATATAGTACCACTCCCCAATCAACACAACTTACTCTGTCATTCCTATATTTTTCTTTACCCTGGTAATATCATGTCTCATTGATTGTGATCATTCCACCAAGTTTCTGTGATGCCTATTATATCAGTAGCCTCATTTAATAGCCGGCACTCAAGTTCACCAATCTTAGTATTTGGACTTCTAGCATTTGTATACACGCATTTATAAAATGTGTCACTTTTTAGTTCTCTGTCTCATAATGGACTGATAGTGTGATACAGACCCTTTTATCTCGAAGGCACTAGTTCAAATCCAGCCCAAGGAAGTCAGTGGCTGAAGTGGCAACTATCTCTAGGTTATTTGGTGTTCAATATAATAAGTATGCAGGTTTTTAGTCCATTTCCATAGCATAACCCAGATAGACCCAACTCCTAACCACCATGATTATATCACATATGGACAGGATCAACCTAAGAATTTTGGAAAGGGTCAGCAGGAAGATTCCTTGAGACAACCTCAGATGTAACTAACTGTATATATAAAGGAGGAGTATGTTTTCAGGCCTCTTGCTGGAAAAGTGGAGCAAACTTGTATGTGCTTTTTGTGGGGGTGCTCCTGTTGCTTCTAAAGATTCAAATATTTAGTGCATTCTGCAGTAGCACTTGGGAGCAGAACATTTAATGAGTGTGGCTGATCCACCCTTCCTCTTACATCCCGGTTATGACATGCAGTTATTAACATAGACCCACTTTAGGGCCTGAGGAATCTAGCATTGAGTGTACGCTCAGTTCAAATGCTCCAGCAAGGAGATTACTAAATCCTACAGCTGTGGGAAAATTCTCACATCCCAAAGTCAAAACAGTGAATTTCTGGCTTTTCCCCAGTTTTTGCTTTGCATCCAAATAATTGAATCCAAATTTCTAGAGTAGTAAGAATCTACCACCTCTTAAAATTGCTTTTTGCATTTTCTAACCCTCTAAATCATTGAATAAACTATACATGAGTTGGGTTTTATAGGATTCCTTCACACAGGCCCAACAAACGACACCTCTCTGCCTTCTCCCAGCCAAGAAAAGGGACATAGACAGGAGGAGTGTGCCTGTGCCTCCCACATTGCCTTCCTGCCATACTCCAAGGGGACCTATCTGTTCTTTTTAATAGATTCCCAAACTCCATGTGTCTAAGTGGTTTGTCCCAGATTGCTAACAGCCATGTACTGGGACAGAGCACGCATGCATCATACTGCATTTCTTGCCAGAGTTCTTCCCCCTGCCCTCCCGCATGGAGAACTGGTTCATTTACAAGTCAAACAAGTTAAATTTAAACTGTTCTAGACAAACAAATTGAGTCTGTGACAAATTGTACTGATCTTGCAATTATACCACAATGTATACTATATACACCATGGTAATGAGCCAACGCTCATCCACACCCATGCCACCCAGCATGATTTCAGCTCCAAAAATATAGGCCTCTAAATGGTGAGCTAAAAGAGCCGCTCCAGTGCAGAGAACTATGTGTGTTTGAATAGGTCTGAAGTTTTCTATCTTGTAGACAACTGTAACACACATACACGGTGGGGATTTGGTGGAAAAATGAGCAAGTCTGTTGTCTACCCAGGAGGAAACATAGACCCAGTAACAATAGCAGCCCAGGGATTCCCACGGGCATTAAAAACCAGAAGGTAACAAAGTTATTCCCCTCAAAGATGAAAGGCCCACTTAAATTCTTGTTTGGCTGGATAGGTTTTTTGTTTTGCAGTGTAACTTATAGGCCGGGGACATGTCAAACTTTTCTGCATGTAGGACTGGGTTGCCTTTGTGTTGCTTATATTTTCTATTAAAAATGTATAATTTTCTCATTTTTGCTTACACGTTATATCCATCTGAAGACAGCACAGTTCCGTATAAGCTCCTTTTCATGTTTCTATTTCTCTTGTCTTCCTCCAAGTCAAGGTATTATATATTTATAAGACAACACTATTCCAGCCACTCAGTTTCAGGAGTTCATTCAGGTTCTGAACTCTGTCAGAACTTGTACAAGGAACTTGCAGGTTGAAAGACGGCAGGAAGATGTGATTATTCAGGGCTGCAAGTGAAGGAGTAACTTGTTACTTTGATCATGGCCCATCTGTACATGGAACCACTAAATTAAATGGCAAAAACTAAGTTGCAACCTTTCTACAGAAATGGTATATGTTTTACAGAATGTTAATTTCAATTCCAAATGGGTTTTTATAAATATCTATAGGTATACTTAGATTGTTTGATGGCTCATGACCTACACTACTAATAAAAATAGTGATATATAGTAGTAAAATATCTAAGCATTGAGTCATAAATCCTATTTCAATAGGATTTCTTAATGTGATTTTTTTCTTTTGTGATTTAATGTTCTACAGGTATTTTATGCTAAATTTACCTTTCCCACATGAGACTCATAAACCAGAGTGTAGGCTAAAGGATTATGTTAAACTATGCTGTCACAGATAAATGAAAGGGAATGTAAATTAGATACACATATCTGTCACCAAAAATTTATATACTCCTGTTGAAGACCCTTTCCTACCTTGTCCACAGTCACCATTTGTTCTTTAAAAAAATCCCCAAAAGATTGTTGATCCGATTTATAGGCCACACACATTCACCTTACACCAGGCTTCAGAAGCTTTTATTTTCCCATGACATTGTTATGGACCATGGTAATGCAGACTGAGGAAAAGTCACCATAATATGAATCTAGTCAATAAGTGCTTTTAATACCTGATGCTTTATTTTTAGGGTGCTGTCGCTTAAGGCTTTCTGAAACACATTTGCTGTCAGACATTGTTGAGGGAGACAGTGGACTCACTGAGCATGGTTATTAGCATTCATGAAGTTAGGTGTCTTCCACAGGTCTGTGTTTGACTTTCAGGCTCTCTCATTAGGAAGGTGTGAAGCATAAAGTAGCTTCAGTGCTTCACCAAGCTGATGTCCAAAAAAATGTTGGACTTATGAATCATGCAAATGGATGAAAGTCTGCAGATCCTTTGTGACTAACAAAGATTAATAAATCTCATATGGGTTTTTTTAAGTTACTCCTTTAGGGCCAAATCCAACATCCATTGAAATAAATGGAAACACTCCCATTGACTTTAATGGGAGTTGGATCTGGCCTACATTAAGAAGGGATATTTGTTTGCTTTTATATTGTCATTGCACATTAAAGACCAGGTGTTTTTTTAAATGGTAGATGTCAGCCAATATCTAAAGATATGTTTGGTTTCATGGGCATATTTACATACATGCTTACTATAATAGCTCATATTAAACAGGCAACTACATGCACTAATAGATATTTGAGTGCTGAATTTTCTATGTATGCCTGCATGGAACTCCATATTTCCAGTATTGTACACTGTTTTGTGCAAGACAGGCAGGCATCTGCATTTTGAAAATTTGGCATTGGTGTCTTTCTCAGAAGGATGGCTGAATGATTGAAGTCAGGAGATGGGGTAAGTCGCATGGACCTGAGTAGATAAAAATCAGCCTTTATTACCAGATTTACTAGATTATGTAGCTCGAACACTGAAGACACACTGATTTTGCAAAAGGATATTAACTGACTTTACCGCTGAGCCAAACGCTACCAGTTGAGCCAAAGCCAGAGCCGATAAAACCAGTAGGAGATTTGCTTTCTAAGACAAGCTTAGAACTCACTTACTGCCAAATTTACAAATAGGAATCCCACAAACCTCCTGTGTTCCCTTGGCAGAAGTGCTGCTCCAGCCAAATCTCTCTCTCAGTTTATTGAGCAGATTTTAGGGCAGGTGATCAGACAAAAAAATTTGAGCCTGATGCTGAACTCCAAATGTTCTCATCTGATTGGGCTGCCATACGTCTGTCAGAGAGAAAGAAAATCTTCTATGCGCATTCATTGGCCTAAAATCAGAAACATCTGATGGAGTCACAAATAGCTTGTTGATTGAGCTCAACAATGAAAAACCAGCACATGAGCGGATTTGCTCCTTTACATAGGTACATGTCAGTCACATGGAATTATTATATGTATTGACATATACAAAAATATAATTGAATTGCTAACTCAGCCAAGGTTGAGCTCCCATGGAGATCGCCAAAAATGCTAAAAGTTACAAAATCAGAACTTAAAAACCACACACACCACCCATTTCAGTCTTCCTTCAAATCACATTTCTTTAGACCTCTTAACAGCATTCAAATACATTAGAAAGACTAGAAAACTATGCAATATGTCTCTTAATGCTTTAAAATATGAACAAAATGAACACATCTCTTTTCCTCCACAGATTTTTCTCCTTTGGATATAGATATATATTTTTAGATTTTATTTTATATTTTGTCGAGCAATGCTCAACAGCTTTGTGATCTGGATTTATCAGAAAAAGACATTCCCTCCTCAAAAAAGCTCCCCTCCCACCATCTACAAATTCAAAGCACTACTTCCTACCTAACTAAAGTGTCTACCATCGCACACCTACCTTTCTGGCCACCACTCAATATGTCAACCTCATAGCAACCTCACCACACCACCACCTCCAAATTCCTGCTGGCACCATTCCTCAGCTCCACACATGCACGCTCTCTTGGGGCTCTGCCCCCTCTGTTAAAGCCTTCGTGTGTTCACACATGTGACTACTCCCAGTCCTGGCTTTTGCCAATTCCCTCCCTTTGCCAATTCATTCAGCAGTTTGAAAAAAAGACCATCATCTTAATCTGCTGTTTCTCTGGGTGAATGGCTGCCTTCCAGGGTGTGCCCCCATGGTTAGTAGCTACCGATGCAACTGCAGGAATTGGAGGAAGAAATGGGCAGAGAGATTAACGTGTAAGTGGCTTCAAAGGAACAGCCATCTGTTTTCCCCACTCCCTGGCAGCAGCAGCAGTTCCCTGCAGCGAGGATGCAGATTTGGCAGGTTTCCCTAACCCTGCTGAGCCTTTGCTGTCCCCACCAGCACCCCCGATGCTCCTCCCCACCCCCTCGGGCCAATTAGAACCTGACTCTTCCTGCAGCTGCTTGCACAGCCTCTGCATTCAGGGGCACCCCAAGCGCTGCCCCTAGTCAAATAGTGTTTAATTACTGTGTGTAAGGAAGAGAGTGTTGTACCCTAGTTCAGCCACTGTTTGGCAGCCAGTCAGGTCCAAACCATATTATAACTAGGATAAAATAGAAACAAACTCTAGCCTCGGCAGAGTTGTCATCTGACCAGAGCACATTTTTAACCCAGCAATAACATGGATCAGCTTATCTTGCCCATGATGTCAGTAAAGTTACATTATAATTATTCCACTTTGGCTACTACTGTGTTAATACTGTACTTAAGGGGTGGTGTTTTCCCTGTGTAGAAGGCTGCCAAGTAAGCAGAGCATGATACCTGTTATAGAAATGCAACAAATAGGTATCATGGGCTCCATTTCGTTGTACATCTGCTTAGATTTCAATTTATTTCAAGCCATAAAAATGAAATGAAATTTAAATTTAAATGCTAATTTTTTGCACCATCGTCTGCTGTAGACTAAATTTTAGTGAAGGGAACAATAAGAAAAAGAATGTAGCAGAAAATCTTAAACGAATATAGGTTAGCCATATTAAAAACAGCCCATAACCACAATCCCCAGTTAGGACTCCTGCACTATCTGTACTGGTCTTCAAGGCTGTTTCTGTTCTCAGTTGTCACAGTTTTAATATAACTTACAATCACTTCCTGGAGACTTAGTAATCCGGATTGCACAAAGCGTTATGTGCTTTAGGGGAAAACTAAAATGCTATATACAATAATCTGCTGTGTAAGAGGAACAGCAGCTGGTGCAGCTTACATAAAGTGGCTGATAGCCCAATACAACAAAATATAAATCTGCTCATAATAAGAACAACCATTGGCATACAACAGGTATCAGAATGTGTTTCTGTTTGGACCACAAACAATATACAGTAGCATACAAACAGACCATTTTCCAGACAGAAGCAACAATATGCAATTTCAGTAAATCCCTGGTGACACTTTTGCCTTGAGATGTTTAGTTTGTTTATTATAATGATACTTAGTGCTCACAAAATTCCAGGAGACCCCCAAGCAAGCCCAAAGGCAATTTTTAAGATTATATAACACTTTATTTATATAACTGTTTTTGTTCCCTCAAAGCAGAACTGGTTAAGAAGTGAACTGGCATGCAAAAAAAATTAACAGGCTGCCCCTGACTATATATATTTAAAATATGCTACCAGTAGGCACTACTTTCTGGTGGGGAATGAGGGGAAATTCCTCCCCTTTTAAAAAATTTACATGTAAACTCTTTGGGGTAGGGACTGTTGCTTACTATTGGCTTATAATTTGTGGTCTGGTGGTACCTAGAGGCTTAGACCAGATGGGATCGCATTGTGCTAGATGTACAAACATATGCTAAATGGCAGTGCTTGACCTAGACTTTACAACAATGATTAATACATTAGGGACGTGACCTGTTCGAGGCTTCTGTAGCAACTGCAATATAGATGAAAAATTATAAATGGCCTGCCTTGAATATGTATCCAATGCTGCTCCTTTTGAAGGTTAATCAGAGTTTTGCCATTGACTCCAATGGGAATAGGTTGAGGCCATTTAATTTTTATTTATATCTATCTATATCAATCTCAGAGAAGGAAGTGTACACTGTCATGAGAGCTCAACAAACCCTTTCATGAGGGACGTGTCACAACACTCTTTAGCTTTGCTTGTCTTTTTTTTTTTTTAAATAAATATACTTCAGGATTGATTCTGTGAGGTGCTGAGCTCCCTTAACTCCTACTGAGGTCAATAAGAGTGGAGGGCCTTCAGCTTGTTGCAGAAAATGTTCAATATTTCACAGACTCAGGCCTTAAAAAGGATGTTTAGCTGTTGTTAAAAGTGCAAGCTAAAACTATAAACCTGTGGCTATTCAAAGTTAAGGACTTCATTCCATCTTTCCTTATTCAAGACAGGACAAGTTATTTGCTTGGGTCTCAGATCTCTGCATGATTCTGTAGATCAGCTGCAGGGTAAGGGAATAAGGTAGGGAAAGGAGAGTATCCGCCTCAACTTTAGTTGGTGGGTTTTGATCAGTTTTTCCCCTCCCATAAAATTGTAAAGTAGTGAAAGTAACATCTTCTTTTGTATTCACAAAGAATGGCTCAGATATCTGTGAAGTCCATGGGTTAGTTTATATTTCATGGACTGCTTTTAATCAGGGGCTTGGAAACAGCTTGGTACTCTCCACTATGCTATTCCGGCACTTCTCTGAAGCTACTGTTGCCTTCTCCAAAAATCTCAGCTTTCATTTAAAAAGAAAGTAAGTCTTTGGCTGTTATGGTTGCAAAGAAATCCTAAAAAACATGGAGACTAAGACCTTGTCTACACTAGAACTAGAGCAGCCGTATATCAGTGAGAGACCTTCTCCCACTGACACAGCTACCGCCTCTCGGTGGGAGGTGCAGTTATAAAGCCGACTGGAGAGCTCTCTCCCGTTGGTTTAGAGCCTCTTCATCAGATGCACTACAGGGACATAGCTGCACTGCTGTAGTGCTTCTAGCCTGAGTGTAACCAATGGAGAGATGAGCCTGGAAAGATAGATTTGAGAGGTGTGAACTGCCCCATTCATCTCAGCGAGGAGTTAATTCAGATGCCCAGTGATGATTTAAGTGTCAGATTTGTTAGCTATATCATTTCTCATCTAAAGGAAGGGAGAGAAGGTCACAGATCTGCAGTTTACCAGGAGTAACGTCATCTCATTTTGGTGCCACAAGTGGGTAGCATTTGGGAAATATCGCCACTTGTTTCTGCCCCAACCCCCAAGTTAAAAAGGAGTCTAGCCCAAGAAGCTCATCAGAGGCTAGGGGGTATTAACTCAAGCCCCACTGAGGGGGAAATCAAGCAGCAAAATGATAATATTTTGAACCTATTGTGAGTGGTAGCTAATTTGGTGATTCTTAGGGGCAGATCTTGTGTCCGGGCAGGCTTGAAGAGCCATCCCTGACCCCTGCATTTAATACATTCAAATGAGAGCAGAGGCTAGAAGTCAGAATTCTACAGGAGCGATTTTTTGTTCCAAACTAAAGCATATTACAGGATCTCTGAAAATTGTTTTGCTTAAAAACAAAAAAAAACCTTCCATCATGCCTCAGAAGAATAACTGTAATTAAAATTGCTGTGTATTAGCTTGTTGTAATGGATATGCTAGCCCTTTAAGAATGAAGATGGGAGTCTACTCGGCCATTCTCCATCTACACCCCCTTTTTTTTTTTTTTGGCATGCAAACACAAACCCAGAAAACCAGAGGCAGAAAGTGATCTCAGGGAGAAAAGTGTGGTTTAGGAAGAACTCAGTCAAGCTCATTCTAGGGGCCGGGCCCAGATCCTTGGTGTGTGCATAGGGCAAGGCTCACTTCTCTCTTATCCAATCAGAAAGGATCTTACAGTCCAAGGCCTGGTGGGATCTATAGGCCTAATCAGTGGGGTAGGATACAAAAGCACTTCCTTTCCTCAGACTAAGAAAAGCTCTGGAGACAGTTAGGGCTGCTGGTGTTCTCTCTGAAAGACTGGGAGAACGGTGCTTGCTTGTTTGATTTGAGCTTCCTAATCCCTGGGAAAGGGGCTAGTATTGCTTGTTTTTTTTAAAAGAACAAAAAGACACACTCTATTACAAGCTTTGAATAGCAGCCGTGTTAGTCTGTATTCACAAAAAGAAAAGGAGGTCTTGTGGCACCTTAGAGACTGACCAATTTATTGGAGCATGAGCTTTCGTGAGCTACAGCTCACCTCATCGGATGCATCCGCTGTGTGGGGAGAAGAGTCTGTGCAGGCAGCAGAAGAAAAGCTCTGACATCTATGCAAAGATCATTCATGGAATGGGGGAGGATGGCTACACAAGGGACACACAGCAGTGCAGTGTGAAAATCAAAGAACTTCGCTAAGCATAGCAGAAGGCAAGGAAGGCAAACAGTCGTTCTGGTGCTGAACCCCACACA